>NW_024040707.1:702410-778008 GCF_014851395.1 Micropterus salmoides | reverse complement strand
ACACCAACAACACAACACTACACAACATAACAGTACACCAACAACACAACACTACAACACTACACCAACAACACACAACATAACAGTACACCAACAACACAACACTACAACACTACGCCAACAACACAACACTACAACACTACACTAACAACACAACACTACAACACTACGCCAACACTACAACAACACAACACTACGCCAACACTACAACAACACAACACTACACAACATAACAGTACACAACATATACAACATAACAATACACAACATAACAGTACACCAACAACACAACACTACAACACTACACCAACAACACAACACTACAACACTACGCCAACACTACAACACTACAACACTACACCAACAATACACAACATAACAGTACACCAACAACACAACACTACAACACTACACAACATAACAGTACACCAACAACACAACACCAACAACACTACACCAACAACACAACACTACACAACATAACAGTACACCAACAACACAACACTACAACACTACACCAACAACACAACACTACAACACTACACCAACAATACACAACATAACAGTACACCAACAACACAACACTACAACACTACACAACATAACAGTACACCAACAACACAACACCAACAACACAACACTACAACACTACACAACATAACACTACACCAACAACACAACACTACAACACTACACCAACAATACACAACATAACAGTACACCAACAACACAACACTACAACACTACACAACATAACAGTACACCAACAACACAACACCAACAACACTACACCAACAACACAACACTACACAACATAACAGTACACCAACAACACACAACATAACAGTACACCAACAACACAACACTACAACACTACGCCAACAACACAACACTACACAACATAACAGTACACCAACAACACACAACATAACAGTACACCAACAACACAACACTACAACACTACACCAACAACACACAACATAACAGTACACCAACAACACAACACTACAACACTACGCCAACAACACAACACTACAACACTACACTAACAACACAACACTACAACACTACGCCAACACTACAACAACACAACACTACGCCAACACTACAACAACACAACACTACACAACATAACAGTACACAACATATACAACATAACAATACACAACATAACAGTACACCAACAACACAACACTACAACACTACGCCAACACTACAACAACACAACACTACGCCAACACTACACAACATAACAGTACACCAACAACACAACACTACAACACTACGCCAACACTATACAACATAACACTACGCTAACACTACAACAACACTACACTACAACACTACGCCAACACTACACAACACTACACTACGCCAACACTACAACAACACAACGCTACAATACAACGCCACACTATGACAATACAAGTAAAAGTAAGACATTCTTTTTCACATTGTGCTGTTAGCACCTTTGTTACAGTGTGCATTAGTATTTGTCGCTGCAGTCCTTTGCAGTGTGGAGTAAATGATTGACGTTGAGTTTTTTAACAGTGTTTGAGAGGAAAAGAGGATTTTCAGTCTGTAATCCTTCAAACGGCAAACCTGCCTCACTCTGTCCTACATCTCTCTCTCTCTCTGTAACCCACTCTATGTCTCTCGCTCTCTCTCTGCAGTATTAATCTGATGGGATTAATGAGACTAAAATAGAAACTGAATTCACACATAAATATTTCTCTGTTCGCACTAAACAAAGTGACGTTGCCAAACTCCTTTTAAATGTGTCTGACTGATGATCCCAAACCTTTTACTTTGCCAGTTCATCTCCTGTTGAAACCTTTCTTTCATGGTTTCTTCTGGTTTTATGGAAAGTCTGCTTTTGCCCTGCCGTTTGATTATTGATCTCTATTATACATCTCCAGCTGCCGTTTATAAATGTGTGTGTATGTAATGACATTAACTCCAGCTGGCGATATAAAACTATATTAACAGATATATGAAACATTGAACAGCAGGGAAAAGGAGATGAATAATTTGTTTTTTATTTCCTTTTATTTTCCATTCTTCATCTTCTCTCTGGTTTTATTTGACCTGTTTTACTTCGTTGTTTGCAGATAAAGTTTAGGTTTTTTTTATTTGTACCAGTAACTGTAATGTTGGAGAAAGACAACAGACTGTGTTCTGCTGCTTAATATTTCAATTAAAAATACTTATTTATTTTTATTTTCTCCATCCGATCACAGGGAACTACTACGGGACGCCCCGTCCGGTCCACATCGGTCCGGAGAGCCCACCAATCACGTATCAGGAACATCGAAACCTGCTGAGGAACTTCAGGACGAGAAGCAAATCTCTGAGTAACCTGGAGAAAGCTGTGGAGGAAGGAGACAACAGCGAGGAGGATAGCGGCCTGTCGGGTGAGAAACACAAAGATTTCACATTCACCCAAAATACCAGGCTTCTGTCAGCTTTCTGAAATAAACTGACAAATAAATAAACTAAAGACCTTTACTCTGTAATTTTAGCTTATTTCAGTTCGTTTTACAGACAACACAGCTTCAGTTAGTTATAGTCTGTTTTTATAAAGGCTCATTTTTATTTTTATTTCTGTTAACGAAAAGGTTTTTTCACACCTAGTTTTTGTTAACGATAAAAACCTTGACTTGAGGATATTTTTGAGACCAGGGGACATTTGGAAAAGACATTGAGAAACTGAGGACCTCTTGGAACGTAAAGAACGTTTTTAAAAACACTTTTCAAATGGGAAGAAAATGTTATAAAGTCAGGACATTTATAATGAAAGTCCAGATATTTTGGGACATTTTTGGAACATTAAAACGTGTTTGTGGAATATTATGGAGCCGATTGATCTTCTGTCTGGGAAAAGGTCCACAGTCTGGATCGGCTACAGAGAGTCTGTGGGTGGTTTTGTTTTATTTAACATTAATGTAACCAGGAAGTCATTTGAGACAAAAACCTCTTTTTCGAGGGAGATAGCACACCGTTACAAGGGTGCAGAAACGGTGAAGTGTGTGTGATGAAACTGAAGATTTGTCCAGGTTTCTATATTTAGTTGGTCGTGCAGCCGTTTACCTCCATCTGAGTGTGAGTGTTAATAACAAACTCTCTCTCTCCGTTAGCGGGTTCAGCTGGAGCCCCGCCCACCACCTTGCCTCTCAGCAAATCGTGGGAGACGGCGGTGGGGAGTCGGGAGGGAACAGAAAACGGAGGAGGAGGAAGAGGAGTAGGGAGAGGAAGAGGAAGAGGAGGTCCGCTGCCTGAAAACTGGGAGCTGGCGTTCAGTGATTCAGGAGAGCCGTACTACATTGAGTAAGAAATAATCCTGATGACGATCGATGAATTAAAAAACATGCTAACATGATAACACACATCTGATAAATCAGATTTTTATTTCATGTTTCAGCTGAAGTGGACAGTTTGATTCTAACTGCTGGAAAAATATATTTAGGGGACATGCGGACACTTTAATGACGTCAAAGCCTAAAATATAGTGTTTTTTCACTGGAGTCTGGCACATAGAAATGTTTAAACTTCAGTGACTAATAACTATAGACTGTAAATAAAATAACTAATGACACCGAGCGCTTCCTGGATTTATTAAAGGAAAGATTTTTCAACAGCAGCCAAAGCAGGCAGAGAAAACGCTGAATTTTAACTCACAGTCAAGTTCTGATGAGGTCCACTGTTCCTACATTACCCAGGATTCAATCTGACCATGGGTCTATAAAGAAAGATGATGATGATGATGATGATGATGATGATGATGATGATGATGTCGTCTCTCTGTCAGTCATAAATCAAAGACGACCAGCTGGCTGGATCCGCGAACTCAGAACAAAGAGACGACTTCCTGTACAGAACGTAAGCCTGTTTGTCTGTCTGATTGATTGATTGATTGATTGATTGATTGATTGATTGATTGATTGAGGGAACGCTGACTGAAAGCTGCAGGACATCCTCAAACAGAAGAAAGTGATTTGTTTATTTAACGTGTTAAAATCAACATCACTGGATGGACTTGAAGTATTTAGTATTTTTTTTAACATATTATTTTAAGTCAAATTAATTAATACATATTTATTTATTCACATTTTAATAATTACAAGTCTTATTTCTTATTTTCTTTTATGTAAAGTTTTTGGTGTTGTTGAAACATCCAACCCTCCACCTTTAGTTTGTAACAGAGAAACTGACTTCCTGTTCTGGGACCTTTATTTTGAAAGCCAGCAGGGGGCAGCACAGACTCACTTTAACATCCTGTTAGCTCTGCTCTCTTCTGCTCGTCTTCTTCTCGGGTTTCTGACTTGAATGACATCAGCCATCAACTTAAACATTCCATATAAGATATTTTATTATTGTTTATATTTATTTCAGCTTCAGTAAAACCTTCAGTTTGTGTGTTTGTTCTCAGGAGTGGTGGAAAGTACATTTAATCCACTACTGTACTTTTACCGGTACTTGTACTTTACTTGAGCTTTTTTCTTTTATGCTCCTTTATACTTTTACTGCACCACAGTGATTTAACCGCTTTAGTGACTTAGTGACACATTAAGAAACTATATATTATTCGGACTATAAACTATTTCGGATTCTGCGACATTTTACTGCAGAACAAGTACTTTTACTTTTGATACTTTAAGTAGATGAAGCTGATTCTTCAGGATTTTGAATGCAGGACTGATTTGGACCGTTCTGCTTCAAATCTGACTTTCAACAACAACAACAACAACAACTACTACTAATTTATGGAAGAGAAACACTGAATACACATTGTACTCACCTGTCCTCACCACACCTGTCCTCACCACACCTGTCCTCACCTGTGGTCTCACTGACCTCGTCTCTGTCTCAGTCCCAGAGTTCACCGAGCAGCCCAGTCTCTTGAAGGGTTACTCCATCCACACCCGGCTGTCTAAAGGTCCTCGAGGTTTCGGCTTCAACATCGTCGGTGGAAGTCGACCCAGAGAGTTTCTGCAGGTGTACAGCGTCACACCTGGAGGACCGCCAGCACTAAACACAGGTACTAATACCTTGTATACTAGTCCCACTACTAATGATAATTCTGTTAATTAGGGGTGTGACGAGACAAAATTTGAGATTGGGTTCACAAGATCCTGACACTATTTTTAAGAAATCTTTAATGCTGAGTTATATAAAAAATGTGAGCATTAAACACGTTATTTCTACAATCCGATGAATTTTTCTTTTTATTTGTATAAAGAGAAACGCAAACTTCAGGTGACCATAACAGATCTGTTTCTCCTGTAGATCAACTCATTTAACGTCATCCCTGCTGAGTCATGATTTAGTCTTCCCTCCTCTTTGTGTCTTTGTTCGGGGGAACATAAGCGGAGGGTGCGTGGGTGTGGCCGCCCCAGGGCCCTGGCTGGTAGGGGCCCCGTACAGTTTAGCTCTGCTGTGCCGGCAAAATTCAGCAGCTCTTATCAAATGAAACAGTCTCTTCAGTCCCGGTTTCAACTTTAAACCACCACAAGAAGGACAATTACCAACAAACACAGCAGATTCTAAAGAGACACGTTTTAATAAACATAAATCATAAAGTAACATTTCTATTTCAAACAAATGGCGAACTTATTTGCACATTTTAACAAAAATCCCTTCCCCCTCGTGCATCATGGGAATTCTGAGGGACGGAGCGTTTAGCCTGCCGGATTTTGCCGACACGTTTAGATTTTGTTGAGTTGGTGATTAACGCTTTCTTTTTGTGCTTCTACTATGATTAAATAGGCTACGTAGTTAAATTGTTGTTGTGTTTATTGTTGATAAACGATCAGAAGTCTGTACCGTGTTTTATTTTGAAAAATTGACCGGATTCTGTGTCTGACTTCCGGCCCAGTTCATCTGCTCTGTGCCGCTTGACGCACCTGCTACAAAGTCATTTAAACTCGGTTTAAATGACTTTGTAGCAGGTGGGCCCCGTGATGAAGCCCTGCCCCCACTGTGCTGAGAGTCTAGCCCCGCCCACGTTGGGGAAGTAACCTCTTTAAATGTGCATGTGGCTCCTTTTCACCTCCGTGAGAAATGATTTAATTTTTATTCAGTTAGAAACTCCTGGACTTTGGTAGCTCCTGTGTTTCAGCAGCTTTTCTGCTCAGAATCTCTCCCTCTGACAGGTCCAGAGAAACGAGTATTACCAGACTAACGGCATCGGTTAATGAGAAGTCTGCCTGCCCTTTACTCTGCGTTATTAATCCGCTGGTAGTAACGTTAAGCCATAAACTTTCTGCAGCTGTCCGTGTGCGCGTCCGCTCCAGAGTAGCTACGTTACCACTCACTGGACTCACGGCGTGGCTGGTGCGCTTCAGTTGATTACTATCAGGGCGTACGCCTGAGTATGAGGCATGAGTCTGTCTCACCAGTTATAACTACATTTGTATTTCACTGCGTGAGAAATTTAAAGTGTGGCTTGACGGCATATGAAAAATGTCAGTTGGTAGAGTCTGGTGAGACAGATTTTCACCTGATGAGAAATATCGTCATAATTTAATCGTCACACCCCTAGTGTTAATGCGTCAGGTAAAAGATCCAGAGAGTTTCTGCAGGGGCGAGTTCAGCGCCGACAAAACGTAGCAAACGCACCTCGAAGCCCGTTGCAGAACGTTGCGCAACGTTGCAAGGAAACATGTTGTTCAATCTGAAAACGCTGCAAAACATTTTGAGATTGAACTCGCCCCAGGTGTACAGCGTCACACCTGGAGCTCCTTCTGTATTCAGCCAATCAGGCTACAGGAGACAGTTGTTCGTTTCCTGTGTGAAACAAAAAGTCAACATTGATTCCTTTTCGTGATGTAACGAAACTTACTAACTTTGTACCGTACTTAACCCAAACCGTGATCTTTTCCTAAACCTAACCAAACGTTAACTGCCGGTTTTATTTTGAAAGTCTAACCGGACATTGCATTTTTATACCTGCTAAGTTGACCACGGAGCCATACATGTACAGAAACGACAGTAAAGGATTTCAAAAAGTGACGCCAAAGGGGTCTGACCAAGCGCCCATATGTTGCCAGTTAAAAACTGGTTGGTTAAAAGTGGAGAACAAAGTTCCCTTCCTGAGCTTTCATTCGTCAACCTGTGAGCTTCAAGCTAATCAAAGCTCAGACTCAAGAAACAAACCTGTGTGACCACAAAGCCCACGCTGACCGTCAGGAGCTCGAGGCGGGATGGTGATGGTGGTTTTGTTGTGAAGAGATTCATATCAACCTGTAAGGAGAACAAAAAGAACCAAGAAGAGCTTTACTGAAATGTTTCGGCTTATTACACACAAAACAGAAACCTGAACGCGACCTGCTGACCTGCTGACCTCTGTCTTCTGTGTTTTTATTTCTTTATTGTTTCATAATTAATCTGATTCCCAGCTGACAGTTTGACTCGTCGCTGCAGAGGTGGAACTAATGACCAACATTATTAGTTCCACCTGCGTTTGACAGGTCAGGAATGTCTGCTGAGGAAAAGCTCTGTTCTGCTGTAATAACTCTCAATATTATAAACACAGGCTGGAGAGATCAGGATATATTTAGATGTTATAAAACAGACGTTCAAACACTCTCTCTCTTTCTCTGGAGGATTATGTTCTCAGGTCTTTATTTTTCTCAGGGACACAATCTCATGATCTACAACTAATCCACACACACACTCTTTAATCTGTCCGACACACACAGCCTCCTTTCTCTCCCACCGTCAGATCCGCTCACGTGCTCTGAGGATAAATAGTCAGGAATGTAACAAACACACGGTTCATGAAATCTCCTGGGAAAGCGAGCGGGGAGTTTCAGCGACCGACAGCAGAAACAAGTCTGAGGAAAAACTTTAAAACGTAAAACAATCCCCAGAAACTCAACAACACACAGCAAATGGAGTAATGAAAAATAAAATTAAAATTTTCCTATTATTATAGTACTATGGTAGTAGCAGAAAATATAGTCTCTTACAGCTGTAGTTTCTGAGCAAGTCAAGTCGTCACATATGGACGCTTGGTCAAGACCCCTTGGTGTCAGTTTGTAAGATATTGGGAAACCCTTTAGTATCGTTTCTGAACGCTAAAAGTAGGCCTAGTATAAAGAACAGACAAGTCAGAGTAAAGAGGTGGTTTGGGTGGATGTGTGGGTCAAAAACTGGACTTTCACCCAGGAGACCGGCGTTTGTTTCCTGTGTGAAACAAAAAGTCAACATTGATTCTTTTTTGTTATGTAACGTAAGTAACACAGTAAGTAGTAATGTTTTGATATCTAAACCTGACCAAGTGGTTTTGGTGTCTAAACCTGACCAAGTGGTTTTGGTGTCTAAACCTGACCAAGTGGTTTTGGTGTCTAAACCTGACCAAGTGGTTTTGGTGCATAAACCTGACCGAGTGGTTTTGGTGTATAAACCTGACCGAGTGGTTTTGGTGCATAAACCTGACCAATTGGTTTTGGTGCCTAAACCTGACCAAGTGGTTTTGGTGCCTAAACCTGACCAAGTGGTTTTGGTGTCTAAACCTGACCAAGTGGTTTTGGTGCATAAACCTGACCAAGTGGTTTTGGTGCATAAACCTGACCGAGTGGTTTTGGTGTATAAACCTGACCGAGTGGTTTTGGTGCATAAACCTGACCAATTGGTTTTGGTGCATAAACCTGACCGAGTGGTTTTGGTGCATAAACCTGACCAAGTGGTTTTGGTGCATAAACCTGACCGAGTGGTTTTGGTGTCTAAACCTGACCAAGTGGTTTTGGTGTCTAAACCTGACCAAGTGGTTTTGGTGCATAAACCTGACCGAGTGGTTTTGGTGTATAAACCTGACCGAGTGGTTTTGGTGCATAAACCTGACCAATTGGTTTTGGTGCCTAAACCTGACCAAGTGGTTTTGGTGCCTAAACCTGACCAAGTGGTTTTGGTGTCTAAACCTGACCAAGTGGTTTTGGTGCATAAACCTGACCGAGTGGTTTTGGTGTATAAACCTGACCAATTGGTTTTGGTGCATAAACCTGACCAAGTGGTTTTGGTGCATAAACCTGACCAATTGGTTTTGGTGCCTAAACCTGACCAAGTGGTTTTGGTGCCTAAACCTGACCAAGTGGTTTTGGTGCCTAAACCTGACCAAGTGGTTTTGGTGCCTAAACCTGACCAAGTGGTTTTGGTGCCTAAACCTAACCAAGTGGTTTTGGTGCATAAACCTGACCAAGTGGTTTTGGTGCCTAAACCTGACCAAATGGTTTTGGTGCATAAACCTGACCAAGTGGTTTTGGTGCCTAAACCTGACCAAATGGTTTTGGTGCATAAACCTGACCAAGTGGTTTTGGTGCCTAAACCTGACCAAGTGGTTTTGGTGTCTAAACCTGACCAAGTGGTTTTGGTGCCTAAACCTAACCAAGTGGTTTTGGTGTATAAACCTGACCAAGTGGTTTTGGTGTCTAAACCTGACCAAGCGCTTTTGGTGTTTAAACCTGACCAAGTGGTTTTGGTGCCTAAACCTGACCAAGTGGTTTTGGTGCCTAAACCTGACCAAGTGGTTTTGGTGTCTAAACCTGACCAAGTGGTTTTGGTGCCTAAACCTAACCAAGTGGTTTTGGTGCATAAACCTGACCAAGTGGTTTTGGTGTCTAAACCTGACCAAGTGGTTTTGGTGTTTAACCCTGACCAAGTGGTTTTGGTGTTTAACCCTGACCAAGTGGTTTTGGTGCCTAAACCTGACCAAATTGCAATATTTCACAACGTTAACTTTATTTTGAAAGTCTATCCGGACGTTGCATATTTATTCTTGCTAACTTGGCCACGGAGCCCTACATGTGCAGAAACTACGCTAAAGGGTACCCAGGGCATTAAAAAATGACGCCAAGGGTTGTTCACGAAGCATCCATACAACACTAACACACATAAAGTTTACTGAGGTAATAAATCAGCAGACAAGTAGCTACATTTTCTCAGAGACTTCTATACAATCACACTTCTTTCTGCAGCCGGTGGAGAGGATGCAGGTTTAAGGCTTCACTGCAGACCCGGAGGTTCTCAGACGAAGTAAACTAATTTCACTCGGTTCTGTCTGCAGTGTCATTCTTTGGTCCAACTGTTGCTGAGCGTTGGAACACAAAACAACTTTTAAGGTGTACGTTGAGTCCTTTAACACACCATCGTCCGGTAGAACAGCGCGTTACTGCAGTTTGATTGTGACCTCCAGTTCCATCTTGTCCTGGTGAACTATGATGATGTACCTCCAGTAGACTGACTGTCTCCTGTTCTGTGCTCCTCCAGCGGACATCCTGGTCTACATCAATGACAGCTGTGTACTGGGTCGCTCTCATAAAGAGGTGGTGGAGATGCTGAAGTCAGTGCCAATGGGTCAGAGTGTGGACGTGGTGCTGAGGAGAGGATACCCGATGCTCTACAACCCTGATGGGTGTCCCAAACAGAGCCTGGAGACGGTACGGTATATAGATCATTACAACTTTTGTTCTTATTCTTCTGCATGTGACCTTGAATAAATCCCTAACCTTGTATTTGACTTTGAACCCCTAAACAGCCACAGACTCCCAGCGAGCCCTCCAACCCCGTGAACGCAAACCGTGGCCTGACACACCTCACCTACAGCCGAACGCCGGACGCCGAAGGCTGCCCGCCAGGTCTGAAAGATGACCTGTCCATATTAGCCAGAAACTCACAGATGTAGTGCACTAAAGTTAGAAAAGCTGAGGACACAGTGAGCTCACACTCACATAAACCGATAAAGTCAAATTTCAGAGCAGCTGCTGGTACCGAACCAAAACCCTCCAGACAGGCTGTTTGTTTTTAAATTCATATCCAGTCAATCAGCTCTCATTATTCAGGTTTATCCGTGAAACCTCCGGTCGTGTTGAATGAGACAGATACCAGCTTTGTTAAATGTCCACAAATATTTAAACACATTTTATAATCTATTTTAACGTAAACTTTATTGATCTGTCTATCCATCCACCTATCATCTTTCTATCTATTTTTAAATTGACTCTGGTAATCATTAACCAGTTAACGCCTTCACTCTGAAATCCAGGACTGGGCCACAACCCGCCCTCCTATGCTGCTCCGCCAATGACGAACGGGCTGGCAGGCCCGCCGACGCCCACTTCCTCTGACCCCCCACTGGGTCCACCACCCCTTCCAGAGAGGACAGCAGCCAATCACAGTGACTCTGATGGCGGCCTGTCCAGCGCTGGAACACGAAGGTGAGAGGAGCTTCCGGGTTAGCATTAGCGGTGTTAGCAACAGTAGGAGAAGTGGTATCCTATCAGCACGGCTGTTTTTCTGTAGATCGTGGTGTCCCCCAGGGAACTCGTCTTGGTCCGCTGCTTTTCTCTGTTCGGATTGTAGGGAGGCACATTTGAGATTTGTTAGCTATGTTTTACATTTTCATATGTATCCCAGGAAGAGGAGTTGTTGCCAAGGTACAAATATTAGTAGTAGTATTAGTAGTAATTTACAGAAGTACTATGACTGATCCAATTGAAATAAAAAAAATCTATATAAAACATGAGTTTTCTGCTCCTCCTCCTCCTCCTCCTCGTAGATCTTCTCTGATTCGCTACAACAGCAGCACTCTCCCCGCCCTCTCCTCCTCCTCCCTCCTCCACCATCAGAGCTCCAAGTCTTCAGAGAGCGACCTGTCTACGTCGGCCCTCCCCATCTCCTCCGCCACGTTACCCATCGCCTCCTCGTCCTCCCACACTCTGTCCAAACTGCCCCTCTCTCAGCCAGAGACGGGCCTCCTCCAGAACTCCACCAGCCCTACCACCGCTAACAACCCCACCTCCTCCTCCTCCACGCCTCCTGGGGCTCCTGCGCAGCGCCCGCTGATGCCACAGACTTCCCTCGCCCTGACCCCACCCAGAGACGTCCCACCTTGTGGCTTTAACGGCTGTCCAGCCAATCACCAAGCGCCCTCCCCAGCCTCACGAGGAAACCCAGGGCTGGTTCTCCCCCTCGGGGCAGGGTCGCCGGGGTCAGCTCCCGCTGGGGAGCTTGTGCCCGTGGCCCTCGGGCGCAGTGAGAGTGGGGGGCTTGGATTCAGCGTGACGGCAGGTGGGCAAGGAGATCAGCTGGCGGTGGTGAGGCGGGTCTGGGATCGCAGGCACTGCCCCTCGCTGCAGCCGGGGGACGCCATAGTGAAGATCAACGGAGCAGACGTGCAAAGCCTCAGCTTCTCCCAGGTACCAGATTATCACTCATCCAACATCCACCCAGTCAGGGTCAAGGTAGTCTCCTTCACTCTCATTCAAAGAGGTGCTTATTGTTTCTGGACGGACTCAGAGAGTTTCGAAAGACTTATGGGGCGATCGGCATGATGTCCCTCTGAAGGCTCCAGGATGTTTCCGTGTGGTCCGACCACGCCTGCAGTCTGCCGCGGTTCTGTCCGATGTGAATGTCCACACAGGTAGGCGGGGTGTTAAGCCTCCTGGCTGCATCCCACTGCCTCCCTGATCTCTGTAACAAGTCTGCATCTTAAAGTCTCGACGCCATGAATCTTACAAATGTGGAAAACTGAGCGCATTTTCCCAGTCGCTCCTTGAGGGAATTCATGAAGCAGTTGTTGATCGTTGAACTGTCAGTTTCAGAGAGTTAGAAATGGACAGACAGCGTCGGCCGATTCCACAACATGAAAGGTGTTTTTTAGAAACACCGTTTGGTGATCCAACAAGCACTTTGTCTAAGCATACTGAGACCTTGAGCCACAAAGACTAGTTTCATGTAGGTCTGTTTTTGTGGGAGTTGACCCCCAAAACAGACGTGACAACGAGACACATGCTGAACGGGAAGCAACTTTTAGTGGTGGTGCAATTGTATAAATAAAAGTGGACGTGAACAGGTGCAAATTAGTTTTAGGTGCCGCGGGTTTAAGCGAGGAATGCTTTTTCATGCATTGGTTTTTTTTTCTTCATGTCCAGGTACTTTATTTAAAGTTCTGTCATAAGGCCGTTTTCCACCCGACGGTACCTGCTCAACTCGACTCGTCTGCATTCGCCTTTTTTGGTTTTCCATTGGGCAAATCAGAAACTTTTACCTGGTACCTGGTATCACCTCCTTCGAGGTTCCAAGAGACCGGAGGCGATACCAAAGGGGGGCGTGAAAGCAATGCACGCTCCTGATTGCTCAGAGAGAATCCACAACAAATCCGGGTTGGAAATGACCCAGTTAGCAGCCGGGGTGCAGCTGGTCCTGCTATCGTTAGCTCAGTTTAGCTGCTCATTGTTGCTCAGCAGGTTTCTAGCAGGAGCAGTCTCGCGTGTGGCAGCACTGTGACGCCACAGTGAGGAGCTGCTACATCTGTAATGGAAAACAGAGGACAGGGCACCTACTTCTCTGGGTTGCACCGCCGGGTGCCATTTGAGTGTTGAGCTGTGGTGGGTGGTGCGCAGTGAATGTCATATTCTCATGCCGCCAGTGTTTGAGTCCGTTTGTGTGAACAGAAGGTTTGAGGTATCTTTTCCTGAACTGGCTCCTGAGCCTGAGCTGGTCCTGGAGGAGCATCCCGAAACAGGATTTAGGAAACAGGTGACTTTATAAGTTTCCATTGAAACTTATTGAAACTAATACGTATTGGTGCATTTCTTTCCTCAGGTCCAGAGAGTCCTGCAGGAACACACCAAACAGGGGGAGGTGGTGCTGCTGGTCTACAGAGGAGGTACATTAAGATTAACTCTAATCCACTGACTCGTGTTTAACAAAGTTCGATTACAGGGAACCAATAAAAACAATGACTAACTCCACCCCCCCCCGTCCCCCCCAGGTCCCGTCTCCTCCCCAGTCGTCACCCCCAACCTCTACAAGCCCCTCCCCTCCCCACACAGCTTGGCCACCCCCTCTTCCTCTCAACCCTCGACCTTAGCCAACTTGCCTTCCCCGTCCACGGGTGCCTTGGTGGGGGGCGTCCCCCCACTCAACCAGGCCGGCTTGGCCCTGGAGAGTCCCCAGGAGGGACACCTACCAGCCCCAGGGACCCACCAAGGTAACTGCACTCTGAGTCTGTATCCTCGTCATCCTGCCTCGATCAGTCTGACTCCTCCTTGTTTTCCAGGGGCCCCTCCTGCCCAGACGCCTAACGGGCCCTCAGTCCTCATCCAGAGCACCAGCTTCCTGGACTCAGTTCCTGTGACGCTGACCTTAGAGCCACGTGATTTGCTGGGAGTGGAGGAGAGCGCCGGTGGGCCTCCTCCCGTCAGAGGGGGAGCAGAGCTGGGAGCAGTGGCCAAGGACGGAAGAGGAGGAGCAAAGACAGCGGAGGTGGAGCTGAGGAGGCGGCCGGGAGAAGGCTTTGGATTTGTCATTGCGTCTCAGGAAGTGAGCGGTGGGGGTGAGTCCTGGTGAATCTCTTTAACCCCTCGACTGTAACTGACTGTCGTATACTAATACTAATGCATCTGATTCGGACCTCACGGGTTCATGATGGCGAGTTCAATCTCAAAACATTTTGCAACCGTTTTTATGGGATGAATATCACGACATGTTTGGAAACTGAAAAATAAAGTTGTGAAAGGTTGAAACTCAGTGTTTAAAACCTTGAACTTCTTCACAACTGTGTCAGATTTGTCAGGATTCTCCCAGTGCATTAGTTTGTTTTCCAGGTGTGAAACCTTGTGTCTGAAAACTGTTGCGTGTATGTTGGGAAAAAAGTTTTGAGAGGACGCTTATTACTTTCCATTTGCACACTCTGCGCTGAGCTGAGTTTACCACATTCACTATTCATAGATCTGCCCACACAGCTGCCAGCTCGGGACGTGATTTGTGGCTTTGTCAAAAATGTAGCTCAGTGGCTTACAGGAGGGAAAAAGAGGGAAACGGGAGGCGATGGTTCAGTTAGACACTTGGTATAACAAGCTATCAACAGAAAATGAGACAGTTGATAGAGTTGCTGTGAGTTTAGTTGTGGGTTGAGATAAGTAGAAGTCATTTACTGTTGCTTTACAGACTTACTTTGGGTATGAGGAGGCGGGGGGGTAAATATTTCTGGTCTGGGCTAAGCCCCCAAGGTTTCCAGAGCCTGAAAACGCCCCTGATTCATCCTGTACGTTTTCTGATTGAACGTGTTTCCTTGAAACGGTGTCCTACGCTGTGCAACGGGCTCCGAGGTTTGTTTTCTCCTGTTTGGTGGCCCAATCAGCAGCCACCATGTTTGTAGACACAGCGGTGTTAAAAAGGCAGACAACGGGGTGTTTGAGGCACCACCGTTTCCGTTTAAGTAAGCGTTTTGCTGCGTTTTGTCTCAGCCTGGCGGTTACGAGGCGACGTCCGGAGTTATAAGGAGCGTCTTATTTGTGTGATTCCCAACATAAATTAAAGGTGAGAGATATCGGAGACGCCAGAGTAAGCTGCACTGACCCCAGCAGGGTTTATACCCCGGTGTGTTTTGTTGTTGTGCTTCCATTACCTTCCTTTCCTAGAGTTTGTAGTGTGATGGGGAGCGTGTGAGGCCTTGAACTCGTCCTGCACAAACCTGGACAGGTGGAGACGATTCCGCAGGCGTCTGGGAACAGCCTTGCTTATGAAGTTGATATATGCAACTGGCAAAGTTAAACACGACATGGATCTTATCATACATAAAAAGAGTACTTTTACCTCTCTGCTGCTTTGATTGGTTAGTTTGGTATTTTGTGCCTTTGGTGTTTTTAACCCTTTAAAACAAACAAAAACACCAAAGTCACACAAATTACCGGTAGATCAGCCTCTCCCGTGTTCTGTGAGGTAAAATGACTGTTTTTATCAGCAGAGTCTGGTGGCTCTGATGAGAGCGATATAGAGACTGTTTCTGGTTTAACGAAAAGGATCTTACGCTTTAAAAAAGGTCTCTCTCTGTAGGGACACTTTACGTTTTACAATGTGGGAAAGTTCCCACTTCCATCCTGCACTCCCACACCAAATACAATTTCCCTTCATCCGTTTCATTCTGTGGAGTCTTCGTACTGGACAGCTTTCAAAAAGTGTCGTCTCAATCAGTCACATAGACCCAGAAACATGGGGAAAACTACCAAAGTATGAATGGAAAAGTAGTCATAATGCAGTAAAATGTTCCTGTGAGTGTTTCTCTGTTATACCTGATGCTCCTGGAATAATATTCCTGCTGTTAATGTTGCATTTTACTGCTGCAGCTGTTTGAAGTTCATTTTTACTCCTTAGTTTAATCTGCATCACTGTATCGTAATTTATATCTTGTTTGTGGATAATGTGGCTATAATGAAGCCAGCAGCCTCCAGTGGGCGCTGACAGCCACTGCAGTTCACCGCAGTGGCTGTAAATGTTCCAGTGAGTCTCAGCACCTGAGCTTCTGTTTGTTCCAGCGAACAGCTGGAAGGAACAACAACGAGCACTCGAACGCATCGCCGTCTGTCCTCTGAGAACGTTCACAGTAACATTCCTGTGTGTGTGTTAGTTTCACTTCCCTCCCACCGCTATCTGCTGGCCACGCCCCCCTCTCTCTCCCAGCTGTCTCGCTCTCGCCCTCCAGCTCATACTCAGTCTTGCTCGTCCGCTTCCAGAAGCACGACCTGCCTCACAGAGAGAGAGAGAGAGAGAGACACAGAGAGAGACAGAGAGAGAGACAGAGAGAGAGACAGAGAGAGAGACAGAGAGACACAGAGAGAGAGAGAGACACAGAGACACAGAGAGAGAGAGAGAGAGAGAGAGAGAGACAGAGAGACACAGAGAGAGAGAGAGACAGAGACACAGAGAGAGAGAGAGAGAGAGACACAGAGAGAGAGACACAGAGACAAAGAGAGAGAGAGAGAGAGAGAGAGAGACAGAGAGACACAGAGAGAGAGAGAGACAGAGAGACACAGAGAGAGAGAGAGACAGAGAGACAAAGAGAGAGAGAGAGAGAGAGACAGGTGGACGGACAGACAGGTCCAGGTGTAGTGTTGTGTTTTGTGTCTCTGCTCTGTTCATCATGTTGGAGCGACTGCAGTCAGCTCTGAAAACTGTGAAGGACTCCAAACGTAAGTCTCTCAGTGTGTGTTATTGTGTGTGTGTGTGTGTGTGTGTGTGTGTGTGTGTGTGTGTGTGTTGTACTGAGGTATAATTGAAGTACTGTGTACGCTGATGGAAAGCTGCACCACTCGGTTTGTATATTCCTAAAGATTTGGGATGCTGATGCGTTCACTGTCAGGACTGAACTGTGGAAATGCTGAGGTCGGGAGTTTTACATGCGGCGCCTGGTTCAGTTAAAGGCGCTCTGTGCAGCGGTGACTCACAGTGTTGAGCAAGTTACTCAGAAACTGTAAAACATTACTTTTTACTGTTTACTCCTTAAAAAAGTAAGAATATTACTTTTCGTATTACTGGGTATTAAAAGTTAGACTGTGGATCTACACTAATTAACAAAGCAAGTCTCTCCCAACTTTTTACCTACTATCATATTCATAACAGCAGCAGGGAGTTTCTTAACGCCGCAGGCTGAGATAAAAAAATAAAGCACATAAATCCCGACTTTTAAACTACTATTTTTCTGCAAATGTATAAAAGCAGAGTATTCAGAGTTTGAAAAAAACATACCGTGCCGCTGACTTGCTGCTTAGTCACGCATTCACGCCAAGCACGGTGCGTTCAGGTGCGTTGGATTAGTATCTATAATATTCTTGTTTTTGGGAATAGTAATCCCTGACACTACTAGTTACTGAGGAGAGTAATAATATTATGCGTGGCTGCCAAAGCACTAACACACTAACACAGCCAGTGAAGGAGACGGTCAGCGTTCTTGGAAAGAAGGCAGCATTTTAAAGCGACTTTGCAAGAAGAAAAAACATTTAACACGTTTGTCAGAGCTGCAGGATTCACACTGTGCACTTTAGTGAGAAACCAACTCCGCGGGGATCTTTAAGAGCTTTAACAGCTCCGCTGATTCAGCGTCACGCTCCTGCCGCCAACATCAGAATCCATTTGTTCCAACACAAACTCAGAGGATCCACAGACAGTTTGTATTTGTGTGCAGAGACGAGACGTCCTCGTTAATCAGGTGCGTCCCCGACGTCTGATAAACCTCCGCGTGACTGTGATCTTAACGGGCACGAGGTGGCGGCGGAGCAAATACAGAAGACGAGCAGACACCTGCGGGCGCTGGGACAGACGGGTGTCGGGGTGTCCTCAGGCGGAGAGGCGGCAGGAAAATCACAGAGGATTTATTAAGCGCTTCAAAAGAACGTGCAGTGGTGAGAACTGGGAACTGTCGTGAGCGGGCAGGCAGCGCTGGTCTGGACTCACTGGGACAAACTGAGACCTCGCACCAAAAAGCTGAGGCGGCGAGCACTTCAGCGGGTGGAGAGTCTGAAGGTGGCCGCAGAGCGAGGGACGGGTGGCGTTTGTATACTGCGGGGCTGCTGGATGGTTCTCAGGTGAGCCTGCGAGTCACAGGTGAACAGGCCGGCCAAGAGAGACCGGAGGACTCTACGTTACCCACAATGCAATTGTCCCTCTGACAGCTGGGCGGTAGAACGGGGGATTTTATGCTAGGAGTGGCTAACGTAGCCCGCAGCGGAGACAACTCCACGCCAACGGGTTTGTTTCAGACTTGTAGTCTTCAGCCCACGCCGACTCAAGTGACATCACGTGAGGACGTTTATCAGACGCCACTGAGGCCCCATCTACTTCTGCGTTTACGTTTTAAAACACCTCTCCTGGAGTCTCCTGGAGACACACCTGGAGACACCTGGAGACACCTGGAGACACGCTGAGGTGGAAAAGCATGGGGCTGAATTATATTAAAAACTACAGCAAAGTGACTAAAAGCCAGAAACGTGTGTGTGGAAACAAAGAGGGTAAATCAATCAAATCTTTTCCGCTCAAACTGCTCTCAGATCAGTGACAGGCTTCCTCCTTCTGCTCAGAGCCGTTTGTTTGTTACTCTGCAGATTCAGATTCTAAAAACGTGTGATGTCTTATTAGAAAGATTAAACTCCCTGCAGTTTATAAAGTCATTCAAAGAAGATCCACCTTTATGGCCACAGCATCAGTGATTCAGTCTGTACTTTTACTAAGGTCAGATAGCAGTATTAGTACTTTTACTACTTCTTCCATTTCCTCCTCCTCCTCCTCCTCCTCCTCCTCCTCAGTTATCAGCTCTCAGGAATTTCTCAAATAGTTTCACCTCGAACTGATCTGCAGTTCTGACCGAGTGGTTCTCAGTGGATTTACATTTACTGCAGTTTAACTGATGAAACGAATCTCTGAGTAAAGACGTGATCTTGTTTAACGTCATGAGAGTTTTAACGTTGCATCCAAAGAAAAGCTTCCCGCAGAAAGTTTCTCCTCGCTGGAGTTTCTGAAACGTCTTTGTTAATCTCACCCTCTGAAAGTCCCTGCAGCTCCATCACAGGAGAGTGAACGTTTCTTATCGGGGGACCTGAAGTGCTCGTCCAGCCACTCAGAGTCACCGTGACGGACCTTTGAAGGCGGAGTTTAAAGTCTGTGCCGAGAAAAGTTTAACAAAATGATGTTAAACTCTCCTGTAAAGGAAACTGATTGAAAGCCTGTTTTTCCAGGAAAAACGCCTAAAATAACAAACTCACAATAAATCAGTAACATCTCCTCAACCATCAGGCCTGGATGAATCATTCTGGTCTCCTTTGAAAGGTCAGAAGCTGAGGAATAGAAATCCATTGTACATTAATATATTTATTTTACTATTACAGACCACATGGAGATTCAATACAGAAAAAATTATATTTTCATCCTTGCCTGCTAAAAAAAAGCTTTATTTTAATGCAATAAACCATCAAAACCATCATAAGGTAGATTATAATGCACCTGGAATATAACTGTAACTGTAAATCTGATGAAAATAAACAGTTATCATACAACATTTTCAAAATACAGCAGGTGAATGTCCATGTTTTGGCCATATTCACTGTTTAAGTGTTGACTTTTATTGGTAGATATCTTTAAAACACTTTTTCTGTCCAGACAACCAAGTTCCAAAAAACAAAACAGTGAAATATTGATAAAAACAGTGAATCAACATTCCTGTCACAGCCACGCTTTACAGGCCTGTAGATTGAGAACGCAGTGATGGCGCCCGCTGAGACTCGGAGCAACAAAACAGGCGGATTTTGGACTAAAAACAGTGGAATTTATTTTTTTTCAGTCAGTGATTTCGCTAGCCGCGCTACCAACAGGTTAAATAAAACAAAACTACAGAATATATATCAAATATGGAAAAATAACCAGCTATCTGATGTCTCGATGTGACGTGTATGAGAGCTGAAACAGTCACAGCTGTCGGTTCAAATCAAGGCCAGCTGGACTTGATGAGGCTTCTTGAAGAAAACCTCGATTTGATCATTAACGTCTGTGCAGGCAGAGACTTTTATTGTTGGTTTGTTCACACAGGATAAATCTCTTGTCGTGTTTCCTCTGATTGTTGCAGCTCTCACACGTTTAGTCTCAAACTGAATCTGACCCCAGTTCAGCTGCCGTTGTGTCTCCGCCCTGTTTCCGTCTTTACAACTCTGTTTGTCCAAACTGTGTTCAGACCCACACTTTGTCTTCACTTAATACTGTGAACTTTTGCACATCTTGTACATATTGTTTCACACTGACTCGCAGAACTTTATCTTTCTTAATATTTTCATGCACCAACGTGAAACTCCTTGTGTGTGAAAACCTGATTCTGAAGTACTAGACTAGACTACTAAACCAGTCCAGAATCAGACAGCACCTGCAGGTTCAGATCCCTCTGGCTCCTGGTTCAGATTCTCCAGGACTAACAGAAGCCATGTTTCCATCTAATTGTCACACGGATTTTTAAGCAGACTTTTAAAATGTCGAAAAAAAAAAATGCAGGCGACGGCGAGCGTATGGATCTGAGAAAAATGGAGAGAGGTCCACAGGAATGTGTTTACCGGCCATGTCTCGGCAAGACGCCGACAGCGGAAACAGCTGAGCAGTCGTGAGTTACAAGTTCTCTACGTCAGAACTTATTCGACAAAAGTGTTTGCATCTCCGATTCAGGGCAGTTATTCTTTTTCGCCAAAGGCAAACACCACCTCGAGCGAGCGTGAAAAAGGATCCATCAGCCTTTTCTGATGCGACACTTCAAAATGTGCATAAAGAAACACGGCTAGATACAGACACTCATTCATCCCTAATAATTTAGCAGTGATGCTGTTTTCGCAGACAAGTTAAAGTGAGTAAGTCATACAAAGGATTTCTGTGTTCAAGTTATTGCAGCTTCCAACATGCAGTTACGTCTCAGCTAGCAGGCCAACTGAACACACCTGAAAGCAACATTCCTCCCCCCATAGTCCAGAAATGTGCAGTGGTTACACTGTCGCCTCACAACAAGAAGGCGCGGGTTCAAACCCCGGTTTCTGTGTGGAGTTTGCATGTTCTCCCCGTGTCTGCGTGGGTTCTCTCCGGGTGCTCCGGCTTCCTCCCAACGTCCAAAGACATGCAGGCTAGGTTGATTGGTGTCTCTAAAAATTGTCCTTAGGTGTGAGTGGTTGTTTGTCTCTGTGTGGCCCTGCGATGGACTGGCGACCTGTCCAGGGTGGACCCCGCCTTTTGCTCAGTGTCAGCTGGGATTGGCTCCAGCCCCCCCCTGTACGCTGGATAAGCGGTTGACTAAACCTAAGCGACGGGGTAGGGGGTAGACTGCCCCTCCTCAAGCCACCCAAGGGGATTATTCTGCCCCTGGCTGAACATACTCCATCAAGTAAGTGAGCGCCCTCCTAACTCGTAAGGGATAGCTGCGCTGCATTTCAGGATCCTGTTCTGTGGGCGGTCTCTGTGGCTGGAACCTCCAGCGCAGGGTTCACTGGTTCTTGTAGTGAGGAAGTTCTCCTCTTGTGAACTGGATTCAGGCAGGTTCTGGTTGTAACATGGTCTTGTGTTTCTACTTTCCAAGAGACAGGACCTGTTACTGGAATCCACTTTTGACCCTCTGACGTAGACCGAGTCAGACTCTTTGAGAATCCGGTTCCGGGCGGGCGTGCTTGTCGTGCTGCTCTGTTTGTTTCGCTTGGTTCGGTCCAACCTGGCCTGCTAGTGACGGACACACCAAGTCCAACTGTGTCCCGATCCTCCTGTTCATGAGAAGCTCCGCCGGTGTGGCTCCAGTTGTGGTCTGGGGGGGTTGAGCGGCATTTGAACAGGAACCTGGGAAGCTTCGTCTCCACCCCGCCC
The DNA here is from genome assembly GCF_014851395.1 of Micropterus salmoides. NCBI lineage: Eukaryota > Metazoa > Chordata > Actinopteri > Centrarchiformes > Centrarchidae > Micropterus > Micropterus salmoides. The sequence goes on along the minus strand of NW_024040707.1, from coordinate 755,859 downwards.
TCCCCCATCTTCTTCATGCCCTCCTCGAACACTCGGACAGCTCGCTCAGCACAGCCATCGGGGGACGGGTGGTGTCCACTTTGAGTAGGCATCAAAAACTATGAGGAACATCTTCCCCGGCACAGCCCGGACCACATGTAGACGCATCCAGGGTTGGTTGGGCCACTCAGTTCATGTTGTCTCTTCTGTGTTTTGGGGGCTGCAGCTCAGTGACGATGGATTCGTGTGTCGGCACCCTGAACTGCTCCTGATGGTGACACGTCTGCCGAGTGAACGTGATGAACCTCTCAGGTCTCCACTAGAATTCAACAGAAAGTTCTGTAATTTCAGTGCTGCGGGTCAGTTATTATAAGTAGTATTACTTTAAAGTAGTTTAAAGTATTTTTTTGCAGTAGTGTTACAACTAGGGGTGTGGAAAATAACGGATTTTTAGATGCATCGCGATGCAGACTTGGACGATTCTGAATCGACTCACAAATGTCAATAATTGATTATCTAGAGGTTAACTGGTAACGTAATGTTGACGGAACGGAGAAGGCGGAAATGGAAGTGCAGCTCTGGACCGTCGGAGACGTGTGGTTCTACCTGTTCGGCACAGACAGCTGAATAAAATCAATGTGCAACTAACGTTAATGATTTTCACCCGCACAGGGTGCAGTGCGGCATTATGGTTGGCACCATTATTTAGTTGACTATACAGAAGCATCTTTTTGGGAGTGCGCACCATTAGTTACTTTTGGATTGTCATTTTGTTATAGTTTTGTTTCTGAGCTTGCCAGTGTTGGATGCCACACCCGGGAGAGATCCAGGAAGTCTGCTGGCTTAAAGGGTTGGCGCTTGGAGCAGGAGCAGCTTTATAGGGGAGGTGGCCTAATTGGACACTACCACTGCTTGCTATGTCTGGGGGGTGGCTTTATTCTCTCAGATATTTTGGGGTTTAGATTTATATTATATTTGAGTATTTTGAGCTAAGGTTAAGTAAAAGTACATTTCTTTTGGAATAAGGTTTTAGGTAGGTTTTGTTGTTTGTAGTTATGTAGCAGTGTTGTTGTTGTTGTTAGTCTTCCCCTGTGTGTCAAAACTGGTCTGATCAGCCAATATATAAGTCCCATTCATTCTTGTGTAGGAGGTCAGTTGTATTTTTGAGTCTCTTATGTTCAGAGCTTAGTTACCGTTTGTTTATTTGACCTTTTATGGGCCTGAAACTTTCTCTTTTATTGTAATGATTTTTTGGTAAATAAAAACCCTTCTTCTTTGAATTTCCCTCTTGGAATTTCACTCCTCATGCCTAACTGCCTGGTCCCTCACAAGGCGGCAGAAAGTGACGGTGAAAGCAGCGAGCAGAGGAAAACATGAGCGCCACGTTTCAGTCTGGCAGTAAATGTACAGTGCAGGTCACAGCGGGACGTTATCTGGCTGCTGTAAAGTTGGTTTGTTGTCATTCATCCACATATCGAGGACACAACGAACCCAATGAGTAATGATGCTGTAATAATGCTACGTGACGTTAGCTACATTTATATAGAGTAACATTAAATAGCTGCATTTCATTACTACCTACGTGTTTGGATTGTTACAGATACTTTGCTTTAGTCACACACAGTGAGAAAAACACACCTTTATCGTTTTACAATCACATGGTAGCCTCATAAACATAGTGAGGTGCCTAGAAACTCCAGCCACTAGAGGTGATGCATGGAGATATGGAATCGAATCGTTGACAGGATAATCTCAATCGAATGATGAGACCAGTGAAGGTGCACAGCACTAACCACCACTGTGAACAGATCAGATCTTCTTTTCCCTTCATAGAGTTTCACACAGAGACGCTGAGGACGCAGAACTTTACTGGAACTGTCGCCGGACAAACAGGCCGCCGGTTATCAGAATAGAACAGGTTCCGGTTTTAGAACACGACGTGGAGATGAACAACAAGCGATCAATAACAGATGCTGACATGATGCAGACGAACCGACTGACAGAGAGTCTGAGGAATCTCACATTTGGCAGATTCAGCACACTGAGTGAGCGTGCATGTGTGTGTGTCACTGTTCTATTTTTGGGTTCCTGCAGGATCGTCCTCAGTCACAGAGGAAACACTGACACACAACCTGGAAGCTCGCTGCAGGATTCAGCGTGGACTCGAAATGAAAAACATTTTATTTGTTGTCATATTGGAAATAACGGCATGTGTGCGTGCGTGCGTGCGTGCGTGCGTTATGTAACAATAAGCCTCGGTGACACGGCCCTGTAAAACCGCCCCGAGCTGATGGAGCTGCTGTCTGTTCGTGTCCAGATGTGCCGCCGGCCTCCAGCTGTGACTTCATCGTAAAAAACACGAGCAATCGACCAAAAACTAAACGAGCAGTTGGACCGAACAGGAAGTTCACCGTCGTTGGTCCAGAATCAGCACAGAGATTTGTTGACAGACAGGAAAATAATTTTCTCCTAAAGCTATTTTGATCAACAATAAATAAGTGGTTGAAAGTAACTAAATACATTCACTGTACTTAAGTGTGATGTTGAGGTACTTTTACTTTCCTTGATGAATGAGAAGATCTCCTGTGATGAAGATAGTTTTTCTGCTCTGATAAATCAGTAATAAATATAAAACAGGGCTTCTCTGCAGTACTTTCACATTTTACTGATAGTCTTTCTGTACTTTTACTTTTACATTTTTTAATTGCAGGACTTTTATACATATGTATTTTAGTATCGTGGTATTACAAGTTTCACCTGCAGTGAGTAAACGATCTGAATATTTCGAACCTCCTCTGTGAAACTAAACTGAGTCAAAACATTTCGTATGTTTCTTTGTGCTTTTAGGATGATGTGATGGATATTTGGAGAAACGAGCTGTACACTTTGTCATGCTGGTTTCGGCTTGTGGGGAAAAAAGATGAAGAGTTACTCACTCGGGTAATCAGGTGAACAGGTGAACAGGTCTGTCTGTCGTCATCGGGCTGATTAACTGGAAAACAAACCTGCAGGAGCCGAAACGTCTGAACGTCACACAGGGAGAAAGAGTTCAGCTACTGGCAGCATGTCGTTCAGGGCTCCTGCTGGTCAGATGAGGAAACCCCGACCCCTCAGGTTCCATCAGTGTGTGTTTGAGTCATGAGCTGTGCAGTTTCAGATGGACAGGAAATGTGAAACTTTCTAAAAATAGTCTCTTTAATTCATATTTCATCAGAGCATGCGGTGGTGAAATTAGACGTAAATCTCTCTGCTGGTGAACGGAGCTCTCCTTCAGTCCAGCTGCTAGATCAAATGTTAAAGGGAAAGTTTTATCTGTTTGTGTGGCATCTGCAGCTCCGGACATGTGTGATGATGATGATGATGATGGGAAGAGGAGAGACACATTCTGAGAAGCCCTCGAGCTGAATTTTACCGCAACAGGTTAATATTTTATATCAGCAGCAGATCTGGAGTCAAAGAGGCTGGAACATGACTCAGAGAGAGCTGCAGAAAACTGACCTCAGACAGACAGCGAACACACCGCGCTGAAGTCACAACAGACAGCGAACACACCGCGCTGAAGTCACAACAGACAGCGAACACACCGCGCTGAACTCACAACAGACAGCGAACACACCGCGCTGAAGTCACAACAGACAGCGAACACACCACGCTGAACTCACAACAGGCAGCGAACACACCACGCTGAACTAACAACAGACAGCGAACACACCGCGCTGAACTCACAAGAGACAACGAACACACCGCGCTGAACTAACAAGAGACAACGAACACACCGCACTGAAGTCACAACAGCAGTGAATACACCGTGCAGAACTCACAAGAGACAGCGAACACACCGCACTGAACTCACAACAGGCAGCGAACACACCACGCTGAACTAACAACAGACAGCGAACACACCGCGCTGAACTCACAAGAGAGAGCGAACACACCGCGCTGAATTCACAAGAGACAGCGAACACACCGCGCTGAATTCACAAGAGACAGCAAACACATTGCGCTGAACTCACAAGAGACAGCGAACACACTGCGCTGAACTCACAACAGCAGTGAACACACCGCGCTAAAGTCACAACAGCAGCTAACACACCGCGCTGAAGTCACAACAGCAGCGAACACACCACGCTGAACTCACAAGAGACAGCGAACACACCGCGCTGAACTCACAAGAGACAGCGAACACACTGCGCTGAACTCACAAGAGACAGCGAACACACTGCGCTGAACTCACAAGAGACAGCGAACACACCGCACTGAAGTCACAACAGGAAGCGAACACACCCCGCTGAACTAACAAGACATGGCGAACACACTGCGCTGAACTCACAAGAGACAGCGAACACACCGCGCTGAACTCACAAGAGACAGCGAACACACCGCGCTGAACTCACAAGAGACAGCTAACACACCGTGCTGAAGTCACAACAGCAGCGAACACACTGCGCTGAACTCACAAGAGACAGCGAACACACCGCGCTGAACTCACAAGAGACAGCGAACACACCGCGCTGAAGTCACAAGAGACAGCTAACACACTGCGCTGAAGTCACAACAGCAGCGAACACACCGCACTGAAGTCACAACAGGAAGCGAACACACCCCACTGAAGTCACAACAGGAAGCGAACACACCACACTGAACTAACAAGAGACCGCGCTGAACTCACAACAGCAGCAAACACACCGCGCTGAACTCACAACAGCAGCGAACACACCGCGCTGAACTCACAACAGTAGCGAACACACCGCGCTGAACTCACAACAGCAGCGAACACACCGCGCTGAACTCACAACAGCAGCGAACACACCGTGCTGAAGTCACAAGAGAGAGCGAACACACCGCGCTGAAGTCACAACAGCAGCGAACACACCGCACTGAACTCACAAGAGACAGCTAACACACCCCGCTGAACTCAAAACAGGTAGCGAACACACTGCGCTGAACTCACAAGAGAGAGCGAACACACTGCGCTGAAGTCACAAGAGACAGCTAACACACCGCGCTGAACTCACGAGAGCGCGAACACACTGCGCTGAACTCACAAGAGAGCGCGAACACACTGCGCTGAACTCACAAGAGAGAGCGAACACACCACGCTGAACTCACAAGAGAGCGCGAACACACTGCGCTGAACTCACAAGAGAGCGCGAACACACTGCGCTGAACTCACAAGAGAGAGCGAACACACCACGCTGAACTCACAAGAGAGCGCGAACACACTGCGCTGAACTCACAAGAGACAGCTAACACACCGCGCTGAACTCACAAGAGAGAGCGAACACACCGCGCTGAAGTCACAACAGCAGCGAACACACTGCACTGAACTCACAAGAGACAGCTAACACACCGCGCTGAAGTCACAACAGGAAGCGAACACACCCCGCTGAACTAACAAGACATGGCGAACACACTGCACTGAACTCACAAGAGACAGCTAACACACCGTGCTGAAGTCACAACAGCAGCGAACACACCGCGCTGAAGAACAGAATCCGGAGCTGTGTTCCAGTCGGTGTTTCCTCTCTGAACTCTCAGAAGTCTGCCTGGATAACATCCACCTCCTCCTGCTGCTTCCTCTCCTTCACTAAGGTTTATTTTTCTCTCTGCAGCTTCATGTGTCCTCCTCCACAGACTCCCGACATGTTGAACTCAGCACTTTGCTTATCAGCTCATCCTCCTGCTCTGTGTGCTCAGCTTAAACACACAGACTTCAGACTGTGGGACATTTTAAAGGTCCTTTAAAGTCACTTTGAAGGACCACGCTGTTGCTTATTCCTGTTTCATTCTGCATGAATCCTGTTTACGTTACAGTCCAGCTGAGTCCAGTCCGGTGTGTTTGCTCAGCTAAGTCTCACACTGTGTCTCTGCAGTCAGCAGCAGCACAAAGTCTCCCAGCTGACCAAGAAAAGCTAAAACATGCTCCTGTTTTTACATCCAGGCTGAAAATGGTTTCAGTTCATTTTTATGGAAATCAACCTGCAGAAACCTGATACTCGCAGAGAGGTTACAGAAGCAAAGACTGGACTAATGTTTTGAGTTTTCTGTGGGAGATGGGAACTCCCTTTGGGCTTTTTCACTTTGTGAAGCTGGTACATGCACAGAAAAGATTAATAACACAAGAAAGGAAAGGGGAAAGGACAAATAGCAGAATATGACCTCTTTAATAATATTCTGATCTGAACCAGCTCATTCCTGCTTCCCAGGTGTTGAGAGTTCCTTCTTCCTTCCAAACAGCCTCTAGTTTCAGTTCAGTTTTCTGAAAATGAACGTACAGAGGCGGAGGTGTTGCAGGTCACGCCGTCTAACTAACAGCTGATTGTCCTGTTGGTTCATGATGGATGAGCTGCTGATCTGTAACTGTAAAACCTCGTTACACACAGAACCTGTGTCTTTTTAAAGCGATGTTCTAACTGAGGGGTTTCATTTCTTTGGTTTGAGTTCTATAAAGAGCGATGATCTGGCACAGTCATTGTTCAGGTATCTGCCTGTTGGTACCTGCACCTGTCGTCAGTGTTTAGTGTCCGATGTGTTGATCTTCCCCTCTCAGTCTGCTCGCCGTCCTTCAGTCACTTCATGTTTTATCTCTGCTACTGTTTGACTTCCTGACATGAAACTGGGCAGCAGGTCACGGCCTCGTGGTTCAGGTCGGTCCGTCTGCTGCTCATATGATCTGTGCTCAGCAGGAGAAGTTTTTTTCTTTGTCCTGTGATTCAGTGTCTCTGAGCCAGAAAATCTTTGAGAATTGCTCCCCCTCCTCCTTCTCTGAGGCGTCCACCCTGCTTTGGACTGATTCAGGATCAGGTGTGTTGTGCAATGAACTTGGCAGTCTGTCAGCCGACTCCCACAGAAGTTGTTTTCCTCTGTGTTCAGAGCGAGCTGAGCTGAGCCTTGAAAAACAACTCGCAGACGTTTTTCTGATCAGCGCGACCACATCCTTCACATGTGGCGTCCAAAAACTGCTTTATCTTTCAAACATGGAGTCAGAGATGCAAAAGAATACATAGTAGTACAAAAGTACACAAAGTACCACAACGTGCTGGTCACTTATCTACCCACTCACACACACAGAGTGCTGCAGCTATCGAGGTAAAACAAATAAAAAGTAAATCTGGTGGTGAGCTGCTGAGATGTTTGTTCCATCGCCGCTGCGGTTTCTTATCAACATTAACAGTTGAACAGCAGAAAGCAGGGGGAAGAAAAAACATCTTTACTGCAGTTTTCTGCTCTTAAACGCTGCACAGTCACAACATTTATCCTCCGCTCCAACATATTTAAAGGTTTTAGACCACGTCAACCCCCGTTAAGCCCTGACCTGCCCTGTACAGGGTGGGTAGATCGATTTTCACTCAAAATGCCAAAGAGGAATTCATGGACGATCGTAGTATTTGGTCATCCTATCCACGCTACACACCTCCGTGAAGCTAGGAGGCTCAGCTAGAAGCTCAAACCGATAATTATTATCCACACCAAACACACATCAAACACCAAGCATCTAAATGAACTTCTATAACAACATAAATCGCTCTGTGATCACTGTGCATGGCTGCAGCCTTCCAGATATCTCTCATCTCATCCCACACCGCAGTCCGACCAGTCTAACGGTGCTTTCAGACCAAAAGCGAAGCGAGCGTTCGGGGCGGTGAGTTTACAGACAAAGTCAATGCAAAGACGCGTAGAGCCGCGATTTCCTGTCGGGCGAAGCGAAGGAATTCGCACGATGCTGAGTCGCGATAACCTATCAGCGTTGAGATTGTCCGTACGTCACCGACGGCTTCAGAGCGTTGTGTGGAGAGCACCAGGCAGAGCGGGAGATTGAAAATCTGCTGGCCAGCGGAGAGCTGCTAAACTGTGAGGAGAAGTCAAGGACAGAGCCGGGAGCAGCGCCGCAGCTTTCAGACAGATAAACCCCCGTAATCGGTCTGGATTCTGCTCTGACAGCTACGCCGTTTACCCGCCGGAGGAGCTCGGAGTTAACTGCTTTTATTAAATTAGCTTTTTACAACTTGATTTATCTTCACTGGAGCTTCTCAGCAGCTTCCGTGCACATCCGGTTCCACTGTTGTTGTTAGCGTCGTTAGCTCTGCTGGACTGCTACTTCATATTTATATATAACTGGACAAAGCTGGACATTAGTGGGAGAAAAGAAAGCGAGGAGGTTGAACTACCTGGTGAGTTCAGAAAACATGTGTCTGTAACTTTATTCCAGCTGTCGTTGTACTGTTAGCATAGCATAGCCCTGATCGAACCAAACTCCATTCAGAAAACAAACATTTTAGAAGCCGCTGTCCTGCTGACAGACCTGACAAAGCATCACTTCATATGTTCAATAAAACAGCATCATGTTGTCGTTATTTCAGCATCAGTTTGATCCATTTATTGCTGTTTAATCCCAGCAACATGTTTACTTTGGGTTCATACAGCTGGAGTAATGGCGGGTTGGGTTTATTCGTGTTATCGTTGTGTGTGAACGCTCAGCAGCTGTCCAGCGATAAAAAAAAAAGGAAAGCGTTGCTTGGATTAAATTCGCGTTTGGTCTGAATTATTAGCCGGATTATAATAACAACAAACACACCGACACACATTTACAGTTACAACCGCTGACTTACTTTTGCTGTTTTCACTCCAGAAACAGCAAAAACAGCTCAGTTGTTGACAAAAATAATTCCGGCTGCCATTTTGGATATTGCATAATCCCTCTAAGCTCTCTCTGAGTCTCAGTTCACCTAAAACTCCATTCGCCTGGTATATTTTTACAAACATGTGTAATAACTTGTGTAATAACTGTAAATCAGTTTCTTTTCATCAGATTTACAGTTACAGGTGTATTCCAGGTGTATTAGAAGATGTTCTGTTGCATTATAATGAGTTGGATGACGGTTTTAATGGTGATATTGCTATTAAAATATAGATTTTATACCATGCGAGGATGAAAATATCATATTGTCCTTTATTGCATCTTTACACTTTAATAGAAAAATAAATAGGTTGATTTGTGTTTCTTAGCTTCTGACCTTTCAGAGGAGACCAGAATTTTGCATCTGGGCCAAATGGTTGAGGAGTTTTTACTGATTCATTTTGGGTTTGACGCTGCACAGTTACAACATTTATCGTCTGTTCCTACATATTTAGGTTTCAGACAGCGTCGATCTGAACCTCGTGGTTAAGGTTTGGTCGGGTTTAGACACAACACATCTTGGTGAAGGTCTGAGAAAGATGGAAATGAACTGCGACCTCCAGAGTCAGAGGTGTGTTGTTTTCCCATCAGATTTTCAACCACTCTGCCTCTACCTAACCAACAAGTACCAGCCAATCAGAGGCCGCCACCGCCGGGTAAACTCAAACAGAGGTTGCGTGCTGTGAATCAGTTCCCTCTGGTCTCTCTCTCCTGCAGCAGCTGTCGCTTCAGCCATGCAGACTGAACAGACTCAATTATTAAACTTCAACATTCATTTATTATTACACAGCTGTGGTGGGGGGGGCAGTATTAATAATAATGACGCAGTTAATGGCAGCGAACATGGTGACATCACTAAAAGGAAGGAACCCTCTGACCATGTGCCCCCCCCCCCGCAGCCACCTCCCTGATGTCTCACCGGTTCGTGACGGTGCGTCGCGGCAGCCCGGCGGCTCGCAGCGGGCAGATTCAGCCCGGAGACCAGCTGGAGGCGGTGGAGGGCCGAGCGGTCGGAGGTCTGCAGCACCGGGACCTCGCCCAGATCCTGAGGAGGGCCGGGAACACGCTGAGGCTGAGCATCACGCCGCGACACCGTACGCACGCACAAATATACACACTGATGTACACACTTCTTTACTCACAATATGGATATGAACATGTAAATCTGATGAAGGGATTGTCTCCTCTCCTCGTCTCCTTTCCTCTTCTCTTCCTGTCCTCATCTGCTCGTCTCCTCTCCTTGTCTCCTCCCTTCATCTCATTACCTCTCCTCTCCTTGTCCCCTTGTCTCCTCCCCTCTCCTTGTCCCCTTGTCTCCTCCCATTATCTCCTCACCTCTCCTCCCCTTGTCCCCTTCCTTCATCTCCTCACCTCTCGTTGTCCCCTTGTCTCCTCTCCTCTCCTTGTCCCCTTGTCTCCTCACCTTGTTTCCTCACCTCTCCTCTCCTCAGACTCGTCTCCTCTGTCAGAAGGAGCAGACCTGGACATTGACGGTCGGATGATCAAAGGATCCAGAAGGAGGTCAAAGGTCAGTCTGGCTCCTCACAGTCTTACAGCTGGAGTACCAGTACACACCATAGCAGTAGTATCAGACGTTATTTAACAAGTATAAGAGTCTGGTCTGTGTTCAACATGAAGTGTAGCAGCAGTAACAGTATTGCGAGTCACTGTAATACTTGCAGTACAGTTACTGCAGGTTTACGTGCAGTTAGCGAGTATCAGAGATACTGTGGAGGGAAAAACTCTTCTAAATATTTAGAGAAAGCCTCGTGGGTTTTTTGTTGTAATATTTTGAGACAAAATGGTACAAATGCAACTTTAAATACTGCAAAATGGTCAAACTGATGAAGTTAAAGGTTTCAGCAGATCAGAGGTCTGAGGACCAGAAGCTCTCAGACACTTTGTTTTCACAACGTCACTACTTTGTAGTATTTACTTGCAGTACTTCCTGTCCTTCTGTCTGTCAGGACGAGTCCAGGTTCTACACTGTAGATCTGGAACGAGGTCCCACAGGTTTCGGTTTCTCTCTGAGGGGGGGCAGCGAGTACAACATGGGGCTGTATGTCCTGGGACTGATGGAGGGGGGGCCGGCCCAGCGCAGCAACAAGATACAGGTACACACACAGACTTCCTGCGGCTCTTTCACAGTAAAAGCCAGAGCCAGCTCAGCTTTTACTGTGAAGGAGTCGTGCAGCACGTTGTCTCTGACGTGTTGAACAGTTTGGGGTCTGGACTCTGGGAGACCTCTTCTCAGCTGGTTCAGACCTGCATGAAGCCTGCTGCAGATGATCCTCAGAGGATGAACCGATTAAATTCAGCCTACACAATATCCACACAGAGGTACAGACAGTAAAGGTGATGTTGCTATAGACTAAATGAAAAATGGTACAGATATTTATAGTAGTGATAATGATAACAATCGTAATGTTAATGATTATAATAACAATAATAACAATAGGACTAGTAACAATAGTCGTTGCAGCAGAGGGTGTCGAGCAGGAACACGGGGGCAGCAGGTGACCCGCAACCACAGATCCAGACTCCACAGCTCCAGAGCCAGAAAACCTGCAGGAAGTGATAGGAGGAGAGAGGAGAGAGACGAGAAAGCACAAGACTACCAGAAAGGGGAGAAGTTGTGTTAGTAACATGCAATAATGGGATGAGGTTGCATACAGAGGGAGAGAAAGTGAGGAGAGAGGAGCTCAGTGCATCATGGGAAATCCCCCGGCAGTCTAGGCCTATAGCAGCATAACTAAGGGATAGTTCAGGACTACCTGAGCCAGCCCTAATTATAAGCTTTATCAAAGAGGAAAGTCTTAAGCCTACTCTTAAATGTGGAGATGGTGTCTGAACCGTCCCGAACCCAAACTGGAACCTGGTTCCACAGGAGAGGAGCTTGATAGCTGAACACTCTGGCTCCTAGTCTACTTTTGGAGACTCTAGGAACCACAAGTAACCCTGCATTCTGGGAGCGCAGTGCTCTGGTGGGGTAGTAAGGTACTATGAGCTCTTTAAGATAAGATGGTGCCTGACCATTAAGAGCTTTATAGGTAAGAAGAATGATTTTAAATTCTATTCTGGATTTTACTGGAAGCCAAAATTACAGGTCATCCAGGTTTTAACATCCTGAAGGCACATTTGAAGTTGAAGACTGTTTCATCTGGTTTGATCGATAGATATAACAGAGTATCATCTGCATAACGATGAAAGCTTATGGAATATTTCCTGATAATGTTGCCTAAAGGAAGCATATATAAAGTGAAGAGGATTGGTCCGAGGATAGATCCTTGAGGAACTCCATGAGTAACTTTGGCATGCATGGAGGACTCATCGTTAACATATACAAATTGAAATCGATCTGATAAATAGGACTTAAACCAGCTTAGAGCGGTTCTTTTAATGCCAATGAAATGTTCCAGTCTCTGCAATAGGATCTGATGGTCAATGGTATCAAATGCAGCACTAAGATCTAGTAAAACCAGTACAGAGACAAGTCCTTTGTCTGATGCAATGAGAAGGTCATTAGTAATTTTCACCAGTGCTGTCTCTGTGCTATGATGAACTCTAAATCCTGACTGAAAATCCTCAAATAAACTATTGCTCTGTAGAAAGTCACACAGCTGTTTAGCAACTGCTTTCTCCAGAACCTTAGAGAGAAATGGAAGATGCCTGTGAAGATTCTCTGTCATCCAGGTCATAGTTATCCAACGAAGGTTAAAATCAAGGGCAACTGGACTTGATTGAAGATACTGGAAGACGTTTCGTCCCTCATCCAAAGGACTTCTTCAGTTCTGACTGACTGGTAGGGAAACTCAGCTATTTAACCTCAGTGGGGTTGTTTGCCAGGATCGTCGACACCGCTGGTTCGTTAGTGCTCCTGGCTGCTGTGACGACAGTCGTTACAGTCGTTAGGACTACCTGAGGCCAAGACTGAACGACCATCATTGGTATCCTCACCTGAGGGCCAGAGGAAATGCTTGTTGAGTTTCCTGGGAAGTGATGAAAGGACAGCATTGTAAGTGGGGGATAAGTGGTGGCGTAGACCCCCTCCTCTGTTCAATGACGGCTTCTCAACCCTGGTGTAGATGCTTCCTTGACACCTCTTTCAAACCATCCATCTTCTCGAACATCTCTGGTCCTCAAACAAGTGTCCTCTGTCCTTCAGATGTAAGTAGACTGCAGAGTCTTGACCTGAGGAGTTGGCCCTTCTGTGTTGAGCCATGCGTTTGTGTTTAGTCTCCCCAATATACAGGTCTGTGCATTCCTCACTGCATTGGACCGCATACATTAGAATGTCTTCTAGTATCTTCAACCAAGTCCAGTTGCCCTTGACTTTAACCTTCTTTGGAGAGAGAAATGGAAGGTTAGATATAGGTCTATAGTTGGCTAAAACACCTGGTTGGGCTTTTTCAGAAGAGGTTTAATTACAGCTACTTTAAAGTACTGTGGTACATAGCCTGTTGATAAAGACAGATTGATCAGATCTAGTAAAGAAGTGCTGACTAAGGGTAAAACTTCTTCACCGATCAGAACTAGCCTTCAGAATTCTTCTCTAAATACCCGTCCATGTGGCGTGCGCATGGTGGTTCTGTCCGTAGACAGCCTGTGATGTGACCCGCTGTTGTACCTGGTCTCTCAGGTGTCGGACCAGCTGGTGGAGATCAACGGGGACAGCACATCAGGGATGACTCACAGTCAGGCTGTGGAGCAGATCAGGAGAGGAGGACACCGAATCCACCTCGTCCTCAAGAAAGGAAACGGATACGTGCCGGACTACGGTGAGACTCAAACACCGTTACAGGATTATGAAACTTGCTTCCACATGTTGGTGATGAAATGACTCGTAGGTACAGAAAGTTTGGAAGCTGTGCAGTAGAAGCCGGCAGCTGAACCGGCTGCAGCATATTCTTTCATTAAAATGACGTCCACAGAAAGAGCTTCTTGTTGCCAGCGACAGGCTCAGACTGTTACACCAGGTGTCTGACAGCATCATGGAAAGGATCCCAACAAGGGACTCCTGGTGACCCCCTTAAACAGGACACTGAAGTCTAGCTCAAAGACAGTTCTCGATCTGAAATCTGGTGAGAGGCAGCAGTAGCAGCAGTAGTCTTCTGGTTTATTAGAAGTAAGAAGAGAAGTGAAATTTGGACAAATGGAGGATCACACGTGTTATTTAGCTCAGATCCGACAGAGCGTGTTGGCCACGAAGCTTCTCCTTGCAAAGGGAGGGGGGAGCGGTGACTGAGCTGCTGGTTGCAATTCACAACCCTCACCACTAGATGCCAGTAAAACCTTTAAAACTTAAAATAACTACATTTACTTGGTTTCACATGGGACTCGAACTCTGTTCTCCTGTGTGAAAGTCCTGGGTTTGACTCACCCTGCCTCCTTTCGCAGACTTTGTCGCCATTTATAATATATTTTCATTTTAACTACTTCATATACTTTAACTTCTGCAGGTTGAGAATTTCCCCCCTGAGAATCTATAAAGTGGTATTGATATAATAATGTTGTGTGATAGATCTGAATCTGCAAAGGAACTAAAGTCATCAGACAAGTGAAGTAAAAAGTACATTACCACTGAGATGTACAGGCGACGTGTAAAGTAGCAGAACATGGAAATACATCAAAAGTACCTCAAAATTGTACTAAAGTATAGGACTTGAATAAATGTACTGTTCACCTATCGTTCACTCTTCTCACAACCTGAATTCGTCCAATCACAGCTCTGGGATTCTCCTGATTTCCGCTCTCTGACCTTCTGACTTTTTTTTTCTCTTCCTCCTCCTGTCCTTCCTGTTCTGCTCTTCGTCCTCCTCCTCTTCCTCAGTGGAGCTGTCCAGCCTCTCTCTCTGTATGACCAACTCTAAACAGGGGGAGCCCTGCTTCTACGTGATTGGACGCACTGAGAACTCGCGGTTTGTAACTCCTCCTCCTCTCATCTCCTTTCACTTCCTTTGTTTCACCTTTCGCCGTCTCTCATCCCTCCATCTTAACGTCCTTATCAACAACCTTCAGCCGCCGTCATCACTAGCTTCTGTTTTCACATGAACGAAATGATTAAAGCTCAGTTACATGAAATATTAACATGGAATTCATGTTGCAGCTTCACATAATAACTTTATTATGTTATTTTATTTTAAACATTAATAATATGGTGGATGTGTTGTGTCGATAATATGGCAGGTTTGTCTCATTAATACAGTATTAACATCTCAGTAACAGTGGATATGTTTTCTACGTGTCAGCATAAAGTAGATAAGTATGTTTTATTAACATATGTTAATACTAGTAAACACGTTATTCACATGTTAAAAATGTTAATACGTGTTGAGTTTTGATTAATGACATGGTAATTGTGTTATTAACATGTTAAAATGTAAAACCATATTAATAATATAGTATAAACAAAAAAAAGTATAAATATACAGATTATTATGTAAATAAGTGGTACGTAAATGTTAACATTTTAGCCACGTTTACAAGTAAAATGTTATACTGTTCCATGTAATTGGCATGTTATTATCACATGTTAATAAGGTGTTAATGTGTATTAACTGTATTATAAACTAGGGGTGTGCGATATGTGTCGTCGAGGACTATATATTGTGTGTGTGATCAAAAACACTTAGCTGCCTTCTTAGCAACGCCTCTGAGCAGCTATTTCGGACTAACAAGACCAGGCTCCTAACTGAATAAATGGGGAGAGAGCCAGAACTGCACTTTCACTGGTCACCAGGACATAAAAACTACATAGAATAGAATCAGCAATAAAATCTGATAAAAAAATTTCACCCCTTTGCCCCAAAGTAAGGTTTAAAAAGCATTTTTCCCAACCAGTTATACTTCTACTACCCATGCGTCACCACTTGCGTCAGCTTGGCGGACTCGTTCCGCACATGCGCAGTAGACGGGTAGGTGCCCTTGTAGCGTAGCCGAACTCGTTTCGCACATGCGCAGTAGACGGGTAGGTGCCCTTGTAGCGTAGCCGAACTCGTTTCGCACATGCGCAGTAGACGGGTAGGTGCCCTTGTAGCGTAGTCGGACTCGTTCCGCACATGCGCAGTAGACGGGTAGGTGCCCTTGTAGCGTAGTCGGACTCGTTTCACACATGCGCAGTAGATGGGTAGGTGCCCTTGTAGCGTAGTCGGACTCGTTCCGCACATGCGCAGTAGACGGGTAGGTGCCCTTGTAGCGTAGTCGGACTCGTTTCACACATGCGTAGTAGACGGGTAGGTGCCCTTGTAGCGTAGTCGGACTCGTTTCGCACATGCGTAGTAGACGGGTAGGTGCCCTTGTAACATAGTCGGACTCCTTTCGCACATGCGCAGTAGACGGGTAGGTGCCCTTGTAACGTAGTCGGACTCCTTTCGCACATGCGCAGTAGACGGGTAGGTGCCCTTGTAACGTAGTCGGACTCCTTTCGCACATGCGTAGTAGACGGGTAGGTGCCCTTGTAGCGTAGTCGGACTCGTTTCGCACATGCGCAGTAGACGGGTAGGTGCCCTTGTAGCGTAGTCGGACTCGTTCCGCACATGCGCAGTAGACGGGTAGGTGCCCTTGTAACGTAGTCGGACTCCTTTCGCACATGCGCAATAGACGGGTAGGTGCCCTTGTAGCGTAGCCGAACTCGTTTCGCACATGCGCAGTAGACGGGTAGGTGCCCTTGTAGCGTAGCCGAACTCGTTTCGCACATGCGCAGTAGACGGGTAGGTGCCCTTGTAACGTAGTCGGACTCCTTTCGCACATGCGCAGTAGACGGGTAGGTGCCCTTGTAGCGTAGCCGGACTCGTTCCGCACATGCGCAGTAGACGGGTAGGTGCCCTTGTAGCGTAGCCGAACTCGTTCCGCACATGCGCAGTAGACGGGTAGGTGCTCTTGTAGTGTAGTCGGGCTCGTTCCGCACATGCGCAGTAGATCACTTGGTGCCATGGTAGCCTAGTCGGCGGTCATAAAAATTGGGAGGCACGCGGACACACCAAACCTGCACCAAACCTATGTGTGTGATGACATTTTTCTTTTGTCACAGGGACCCTAGCAGTACCTTGTGTATTCACGGACGCAGAAAGTGTAACACCTGCTTAAAACTTGGAGGTGGTTTGGCTTCAGAAGTCAATCTGCAAACTAGGTCAAACATCGGTCACCGTGACCATGAGCTAACCATCGCACGGAAAATAAAGACTATGGAAAGCTTCAGGAGTCGGCTATCCATGGCTAACCTGAACCAGGCGAGGTACCAGCACAGAAACTAGATCCAGTTCTAACTACGCAGAATCAAAGCCATGACGACAACAGCTACAACAGAACTCAGGGCTAATGCAGCGACAGATGAAATGGTTTTACTGGCGCTGGTGATTTCAGTGTTTTTACTTGAATGCATTGGTTTTGAATAATAAAACCTTTTGCCATTAATGTGCGAGCTCATTCAATATTAGACTAACACATTTTTGAAGGATGCACTGAAGTATCACACAGCCCTATTGCAAACACTTGTCCTGTTGTGTTAGCTGTGTAAATATATGGCTGGTAAATGTGTTATCAACATGTTATGAACAAAATACAAGACAGCTGACAGGAGAGAAGAGATGGGACGTGAGGCAGAGACACAAAGGTCCCGACCACTACTGGGCAGTGTTACTGAAATATTATAATTTTCCCTGTAACTAGTAGTGTTAGGGATTACTATTTCCAAAACGGTAATAATATTGCAGTTACTAATCCAAGTAACCAGTAACTTATTACAGTTTCTGAGTAACTTGGCAAACCCGGGTCCCGATCGACAGTTGGTGGTCGGCGTGTTAAACCCTGAGGCCTCCATCTTTTCTATAAAGTTTTGTCACGTTAAACTGTAAGATATCATCGGAGGAACAGATTATTGTGAAAGTCTGCATGAAGAAGCTCAGTGAATCTGCTTGTGTTTGTAGAAGAGTTTGACCACGGCGTCCTCTGGTGGCCACGAGAGGAACTGCAGCTTAACTCTATTTATTTCTCTCTGTTTGTCTCCAGGCCCTGAGGAAGGAGCCCTCTCCCCCTCCTCCTCTTCACACACCGAGGAGCAAGATGTGGACACAGTAACCATGACAACCACCTCCATCAGCCAGCAGAGGGGAGGAGGAGGTGGTACAGGAGGAAGAGAAGGAGGAGGAGAGAAGAGGAGGATGAGGAGAGAGGGAGAAACCAAACGAAGAACAGGAGGAGGAGGAGGAGGAGGAGGGTTAGGGCCTCCTGATCTGGACCTGGACCGGGTGGAGGTGGAGGCACGGGAGATGGAGAGGAGGAGGGAGGAGGAAGCGGAGAGGAGGCAAGAGGAGGAGAGGAGGAGACAAAGTCAGACAGTCAGGCAGAAGGAGAAGCGGTACGACCAGCGGGAGCAGGGGAGGAAGAGCAGGAGCTTACCCAGGACAAGTGCTCGAGTCTGGGACACATGGCTGCCGGAGGAGAGGGTGGAGGTGGAGGAGAGGAGCAGGAGGAGGGCAACAAAGGCCGGCAGAGAAGAGGAGGAGGAGGAGGAGGAGAGGGGAGAGGAGAGAGACAACAGCACCACCCGCCACGCAAAGCATTCTGGGAGCTGGCCTGTACCTCAGAGGGCAGCCTTCTCCTTCCTCATGCCTCACTCCTCAGACGACCAGCGTCTGTCCGACAGCGAATCAGCAGCCAGCTTCTCCGAGGTCAGCCTTTCAGCAGCCAGCATCGCCACCGCCGGGTGGAGGGAGGATTCCGATTGGAGGAGAGGCGAGTCGCCGTGGCAGCAGGGGAAGGCCCCGGGCCCCTGGCTGAAGCCGAGTCCCCAGAAACTGACGCAGGTTCTGACTGGCAGTCGGCTCAGGGGGCGGGAACTACTGTCTCTCTGATTGGCCCACAGCGAGACATTCTCTTTTTTTCTTCTTTGGCTACTTATAAGGGCTTCTTTGATTGGCCTGCTGAGAGAAGACCCGCCTGTTCCTGTGTCTGATTGGATCACAGTGGACGATTTGGTTTCTGATCAGAGGAAGCAAGCGGACATGGACTTGTTTTTCATTGGCTGGTGGGCGGGTTTTGAGGTCTCTGATTGGTCAATGACACAACAGCTGCACACAGAGCCGCCTAATTAAACAACAGTTTTATTTTTATTGTAGCCATCATCCGTCAGTGCATCCTGATTATCCAGCTGCTTTCTGGTATCATGACGCTGGTGCACTTTAACGAATGCTTTAACAGATGCTAACCTTCGGCGGAGCGGGTTAACGTCAGAGGACCAGCTTAAACTAGAGGTTGAGGGGGATTGATTCTTACATACATCCAGATGCAAACGTGGACAATTCTGAATCAATTCACAGATGTCAAATAAATCGATTTTCTAAATTTTAATTAGTAACGTACTGTTGACAGAACGCAAAAAGTGGAACTTGGAAGTGCAGCGGACAGTTTGTAGCGTGCGCATAATAATATTAAGCTGATGCTTTTATCCAAAGTGACTTACAATTGCTTTATAAGTCAGACATCACACGCCTCTGGAGCAACTAGGGGTTAAGTGTCTTGCTCAGGGACACGAGTTGTATGCAGCTGCAGTACCGGAAGCTGCAGTTTCAGGACCGCAACCGCATTTGTAGGACTCTTGTTTACCTTGACACAGCTAGCTAGTTAGTTAGCAAACTAGTTAGGTAGCTGTGTATTATTGACAGCCCCCCAAAGCCAATTACCCTAACCATCACAGGGTGTGTGCCTAAACTAAAAGTTATTGATTATTTATATTATTTATAAATAAATAATAATAAATGTTGCTGTGCATTACCACCACCACTCCTCTAGATGGCGCTGTCACAAAAGAACTACGGTCCCAGGATTGCGAGGGTCCTGAAACAGCAGCCTCCGGCACTGCAGCCATACAGTATTGAGGGACACATTGATGGATGTCACAGTGGAAATCAAACCCAGGTCTCCCACACCAAAGGCATGTGTCTAATCCACTACGCCATCGCCAACCCATATCATAGACGTCTTCCCCTAATATTCAAAGCACCAACGTCATAGTAGAGACCGTCCAAATCGACCGAGTCGAGACCGAGTAAAGACCAGGACCAGCGTTCCGCACTACATGACACACAATAACATGTGGAACATGATCATAGGCGCTTCTCAAACGAAGCACTAAGAGCTGAAATCAACTTAACATCTTTATTCTACATCCAGCTAACATAATGAGAACAAATGAGGGAGCGCTACCTCGGCACATAGCTTTGCTCTCAGGAGCCGTGTAGCTTAAACAGTAGCTACATAGCTTTATGTGGCCTGTCTCCTTATAGTTTATCTCAAGCAGAAATGTAACTTAGGAACAAGTTGTCACCACATTTCCCCTCAGTCTCTCACACTGCATTAGCTACTTCCCTCAATATGTTATCCTGACGAACCCCTGGAATTAGGTAGCTTGTTCTCCTAGCTAAGTGGCTAATGCACTCGATACCGGGACGAGACCGAGACCTTCAGAGACCGGTCTCGAGCACTAACCGCCCCCCTTGCTAAGATTTAACCCAAACATTACAATCAATGTTTTACTAAGCACAGGCCAGCTTCCTCGTACCTGACAGGTCTTGTTAGAGCGGCGTAAGTTAGGTTTTTAAAGAACTTTGTGTGACGTGGGCGCAGCGACGGTGTGGGTGAGCAGGCAGGTTTGCGGACTGGAGAAGAAGAGCTGAGGTTAGTAAAGTAAGGACGCAAACTAGTCCTATTAGGATAATGAGGAGACGTTTCTTTTGGACTTTAATGTCCAATGAAATGCTCGGTGATTCTACTGTAAAGGAAAAAGATGCATCGATAATCATTTTATAATCGCATGGCAGCCCTCTGAAACATGATCGATTTGTGCTTCTCACTTCGAGTTTAAACCCTCTTAAAAGCCGACTACTGACCAATCAGATCAGTGGACTCATCGCTCCAACAGGGTCCTCACAGGGACAAAAGTAATAAAGAACAAGAGATATTTTTTATAGCTTTTAACTCCATAATAATTATATCTGAGATACGTAACTTCACTTAGTTTCTTTTAACCCAGAAATGATTCCTGAAAGTGCATCGATTGCTCGTCCAGGTCAGATGATTAAACATAGACCGACCGTCACCGTTTATTCAAACACATAATAAAATATAGGGATTATGGACGGATAATCCACATACTGCCCAAGTTTGAAAGGGCCCACGTGAAAACAAACATATATGTAGCCTCGCTAAAAATATTTGGATATCAGTAGTTTCTTGTTGGGTGATTAGAGCTGAATCTCTCTTTACTGCTGCTTTATTTTGCCTCTTTAATAACAAAATTTAAAGAACCAAATGTCAGGTCGAGTGACCGCAGAGGAACTGCGGGAGCTAGCAGGTTAGCAGTTAGCTAGCTCTGTGAGAACCAAACGTTTTGCTAAGACGCTCCCGTCTGTCTGCTCCACAGGGCGGCAGCAGAGTGAACGCTGCTCCTGGCTGGATGATTTATTTGATGATTTTCTAGCTGTGGCGCTGCACAGGCTGCAGAACGCCACCGCTTTCAGGTGAGGTGAGAAAGCTAACCAGCTTCATGATACCAGTAGCCAGGGTGACTGATAAGGTCCTGGTCCTCTCCTTTTTAACTTCATCTTTCTAACTCTAAACTCGTATGCAAACAACATGAGAACCTTTCAGCCCCGCCGCCTCCCAGACGTTCTGTGATCCTGTGTAATCTGAGCATGTGAATATCACCGGAATGATTTTTTATTTTTATAAGCTGAATGTGTAAAGGCTCGATGACGTTATTATTATTCTTGTTAGAGATTAAATATGATCTGATTTGCCTGCTTGCTTGTAAAAAAAGAGAGAAAAAAACCCTTTGCCCTGATGATGTAACAGAGCCATACGCACACGCACACACACACACACAGGTCAGGTCCAGCTGAGGTCCTGTCCGCCGTCAGTAACCACAGCATCGCCAAGGACTCTGCGGCCAACATGGCCGACGACCTGCAGCTCTGGACCGAAACAAGTGCCTCGTTTTATTTCAGCCTTCGTCCTGCAAACTGACACAGAGGCTGCAGGCAGAGACCCCCCCCCACACACACACACACTTCCTGTTCACACCCTACCACGTCTTGTCAAACAACGCCAAGACCTTTCGCCCTCCACATGTCCCATCATGCACCACCACGTCCCAGTTCAGTGTCCCACAGCTCGTTTTATTCAACCAGCTGTCCAGAACCAGCTCACTGTCGTTGTCACCAAGAGAAGCATCAAGTCCTGCGAACGACTAACGATGAATCAGTTATCAAAACGGCTGCTGACTCATTTTCTGTCGATTAGCGGGCAGACAGATTAATCAGTTCAAACGCCGACAGGAAATGTTTTCCAGCAGTCTGTTCTTCAGCAGGAATATTTCCATGTTGTTGTTTTCATGTTTTCCACCTGATTAAAGACTGATGAATGTGTAATCAGAGGTGTCCTGATACGGGCAAATTTTAATGGATCAGTATCAGCTAAAATACTCTGTACGCTCACCTGTACCTGGCCGCCGCGGCCTGCAGGTGTTCCAGCGCCGCTCTGCTGTGTTCACACACCGAGGCTCCATCCTTCTGCTACGTTTCCGCCTCCCGTCCAGACTGAAACAGCGAATCCGAACACCTGAAACGTTGAAGTGTGAAAACGCTGCCGACCCCGTTTTGGTTTTAAACTCCGGGGCGGCGTGTTCGTGCCGACAGGTGGAAACGATGACGCTCACGTTCAGCTCTCTGATTGGCTCTTATCAGTCATGCAAAGCAGAAACACGATGCTGCTGACAGAGTTTTCGTTTTGGTGTTTTTATTAAAGTATTCTGTACTGTGTAAATATCACTTCTACACTTGTGCATGTCTCCGTATTTACTTTGCGACGACTCGCAGCCTGTTTCCCGCCGCCACAGTTCCACCTCGCCGTCGCTCCGTGCAGAGAAATCTCAGCTGTGCTTCTTCACCATCGCTGTTCTGCGTTTGTCTCCAGTAGAACTTTCTTCTGCAGCTGCAGAGTAGACAATCCGCTTCCTGTTCACACCGGCACACACATGCTCCGTGTACGTGAACGGTCTACTGGTGTGGATGTAGCCGGAGGTTGGCAAAGCGCACGGATTCTCTGAGAGTAGAAAACATTCAGGAAGCAGCGTCCCACTTTTAGCCCACCCGCGGTCTGAAACCAAAAGTCAAAGTTCATCTTCTTAAGTTCTTAAACCGCTTAGCAGGGGTTGGGTAGCCCCAAACCTCCCTTTCCCGAGCCACATTAACCAGCTCTGACTGGGGGATCTCGAAGTGTTCCCAGGCCAGTGTGGAGATATAATCTCTCCACCTAGTCCTGGGTCTTCCCCGCGGCCGCCTCCCAGCTGGGCGCGCCTGGAACACCTCCTGGGGAGGCGCCCAGGGGGCCCCAGATGCCTGAACCACCTCAACTGGCTCCTTTCGACACAAAGGAGGAGCAGCTCTACTCAGAGCTCCTCACACTTCCCACCCTATCTCTAAAGGAGAAACCCATTTCGGCCACCTGTACCCTCGATCTAGTTCTTTCGGTCATGAGCCAGCCTTCATGACCGTAGGTGAGGTTGAGGAACGTAAACTGAGCGGTAGATCGAGAGCTTTCCTTCCAGCTAGGCTCTCTTTTCATGACAGCGGCGCAGTAGAGCGAACGCAGTACCCATCTGCTAACATGGAGGAGTTTATGACCGGTACCAGCCACAAGGGGGCGAGCCAGATGTTGAGGCTTGACTGGGAGCGGTCATGTTGTCCATCTTTATTTACAGCCTGCGGTCCGGATCAATCACCTGGTGAGAAATAAAGTGTCCGATTTAGTATCTGCAGCTGTCAGAGACATTTAACGATCAGCAGATAATAATCAATAATAAAGGCCTTGATCCCTACACATCATGTTATCTGTTAAGACGCTTTGAGTGTGATGCCTCACACACACACAGAGTCGTGACCCCCTCACCCGGCCATCACATCATCTGTCTGCAGTCACACTACAACTCCCACACACCCTTGCTAGCTCCGCCCCTCACAGCGCTCTCTTTAAGGGCATCTGGATCTTTGTCTTCTATGCATTTTCTAAGACTGTCTGCTATCGGATTGGTTCTCTGATCGGAGGATCGTCCGGGCGTGGACTCTGCTTCTAATTATGGGTCTGAATATTCAGGTTCTGGTCCACACACGACCAGGAAGCACCAATGTCTGAACAGGACTCAGTGTCATTATCAGATCTGCTCCCAGACAGCAGGAGAGACATTATGTAGGAACCACGTGACTGGACTGTCTGTTGGTTTAATAAAGTCACAGCTTGATTGGTCTGTCGGTATATTTACAGTGTGTCTGTCTCTTTAAACACAGAGTCACCCTGAGCACCTGTTGTGGGAAATAAAACGATGGACATGTCTGTGTGTTAAAGTACAGCTCATGGTTACTGCTAGCTTAGCAGAAAGACTAGAAAGACCTACCAACACCTCTAAAGTTCGCTGAGCAACACAAAGACAAACGGAAACGGAAAAACTACAGTTTTAGGGAGAGTTATGTGCTGGAACAATTTCTGGGATACCTGTTTTTCCTGCTTGCAGTCTTTATGCTAAGCTAGGCTAACTACATCCTGACTCCAGCTTTAACACACTGACATGAGACTGATGTCCGTCTCAACATCTGACTCTCTGACAGGAAGAGGATAAAACAAACGCCCCCACGTGTTGAAATGTTCCTCTCTAGCTCTCACAGTTAACAACCTCTTCTGAACTTCACTCACATTTAATACACTCACTTCTTAAACTGAAGACAAATTATATTGAGAATAACGAGCAGGTCCTTTAAACAACAGATGTTATGCTAACATAAGCTAGCAAGCTACATAATGTTAGCACATCAGGAGGAAAATAATTTCCTGATCGATTTTCATGCCAGACAACTGGAAGGTAACAGGCCGGTAGCAGATAACTGGCAGATAACTGGCAGATAACTGGCAGGTAACTGGCAGATAACTGGCAGGTAACTGGCAGATAACTGGCAGATAACTGGCAGGTAACTGGCAGATAACTGGCAGATAACTGGCAGGTAACTGGCAGATAACTGGCAGGTAACTGGCAGATAACTGGCAGGTAACTGGCAGGTAACTGGCAGGTAACTGGCAGATAACTGGCAGGTAACTGGCAGATAACTGGCAGATAACTGGCAGGTAACTGGCAGGTAACTGGCAGGTAACTGGCAGATAACTGGCAGGTAACTGGCAGATAACTGGCAGGTAACTGGCAGATAACTGGAAGATAACTGGCAGATAACTGGCAGGTAACTGGCAGATAACTGGCAGATAACTGGCAGGTAACTGGCAGGTAACTGGAAGATAACTGGCAGATAACTGGCAGGTAACTGGCAGATAACTGGCAGATAACTGGCAGATAACTGGCAGATAACTGGAAGATAACTGGCAGGTAACTGGAAGATAACTGGCAGGTAACTGGCAGATAACTGGCAGGTAACTGGCAGATAACTGGAAGATAACTGGCAGATAACTGGCAGATAACTGGCAGGTAACTGGCAGATAACTGGAAGATAACTGGCAGATAACTGGCAGGTAACTGGCAGATAACTGGCAGATAACTGGCAGGTAACTGGCAGATAACTGGAAGATAACTGGCAGATAACTGGCAGATAACTGGCAGGTAACTGGCAGATAACTGGCAGGTAACTGGCAGATAACTAGCAGATAACTGGCAGATAACTGGCAGGTAACTGGCAGGTAACTGGCAGATAACTGGCAGGTAACTGGCAGATAACTGGCAGGTAACTGGCAGATAACTGGCAGGTAACTGGCAGATAACTGGCAGATAACTGGCAGGTAACTGGCAGATAACTGGCAGGTAACTGGCAGATAACTGGCAGATAACTGGCAGGTAACTGGCAGATAACAGCAAGTAAGAGTCTGACATCTACAGTCAGCAGAGACAACAACTTTAAAAAATCGTATTACCGCAGAGTAGAATTACAAAAGTCCTGCTGTCAAATGTTACTCAAGTATCAAGTACTGATACTGCAGAATGACTCATATACTTATATATCTTCCATTCATCCATCGTGAGCCGCTTATCCTGCGTACAGGGTCGCGGGCGGCTGGAGCCAATCCCAGCTGACATTGGGTGAAAGGCGGGGTCCACCCTGGACAGGTCGCCAGTCCATCGCAGGGATTAATATACTTATCTATATCTATATATAATATATCTTATTGATTAGAATTATTTAATGTTGGTGGAGCTAATTTTAATCACTTTATATAGCCTGCTGCTATGGAAGTATGGAAAATACTCAGGTAAAGCACAAGTACCTGGAAGTGGTAGCCTACTTAAGTACAGTACGTGAGTAAATGTACTTTTTATAACTCCCTGCAAATCCCATGTGTCACATCCTTCTCTGTTGTTACAAAACCCAAAGTAAGTCTATTCATTTGTTTTAAATGCAGATGGTGTATGCTTTATTTTACCAACTTCCTCCTGCACGCCGACAGTCCTGCCCTTGAAAAACCTGCCCTTTGGGTTTTTCAAAACTCTGAACTCGGTTTGGGATCTATTTGATCCAAAAAAACAGGATTATGAATCCTGAAGAAGTGAATGATCACAAAATCAATGTTTACTGATGATATATACATTTCTTCATATTAGAAGAAATGTCACATCTAATGAGATATGGTAAACAAAAACAAATAAATCTAAAAGCTCAAAGCTATCAGCTGTCAAATAATCGTCACTGTTCTATAATTCCAAAGTATATTAATGGCAATGACAACAACAAATTCAGTAGCCAGTTAAAAGTAATTCCTCACAATTGCATCTTTAATGTCCAGTGTGTCCTTCATTAGGTAAGAACATTGGCGGCTGTTGTGGTTCTACATCAGGCTCAGGTCCATCAAAATTGTCATGAGGTCGGCGTTGCCCACAAGTTGGATGTTGATGCTGTGCCTCCCCTTTCGATTGACATACTCTCTTTCACAAGGTGCTTGGATATGCACGTGAGTACAATCAATAGCACTAATAGTGCTAGGCATGTTCCCCATTTAAAAAAAACTTACTCTGAGCTGTCTGACCATCCTTGGGAAAGGAAACAAATTGATTGATCAGACTGCCCAGTGCTACTGACATAGCCTTCACCACATTGCCATATTGTCACCAATGACTTGGTAGAAAGTCCCACATGTGTAAAAGCGCAGAGCGATTAAGCGCTGTTCCTCCACGGATAAAGCACGACTCCTTTGGGCTCGGTGTTGGAGTGTTGGCCTGACAAGATCTGCGATGTACTTAATGTCATCTCTCCCAAAGCGAAAACGTGTACAGTTCTTCTGATGTGTATTGCTCTGGTGGTTTGGCACGCTCAGCGTGCACCCTTTGACGGTACCTTCTCCTACGGTAACGATGAACAATACCCGCCATGTGGATGCCTCTGTAGGCTAAGAGAAATGGGTGCAAAGACATGACGTGTTTAAATGGTGTCACCCATTAAGAGCTGATTGGCGTAAGCCTAATTGAGCACAAGCCAAAACAATCACGCTCAAGGCTTTTAAGATCGGTGTTGGTGACACCGCAGGGTTGGAACCTTGGAATCAAAAGGGTCTAAATTCACTGTGGCAGAAACCTGTGCAATACTGGAGGGTGTTCGGGCCAATTTTGCCTCGATAGTAGGAGGTTTCAGCTCTGCAAAGGGTGGAGAACTGACCAAAAAAGGAAAACACAACATTTGGGAGGACATAACCAATCATGTCAGTGCCATGGGGTCTGGCCAAAAGAGAAGAACCTTAGGGCTAAGGCAACGAAAGACCTTACTTACTTTACCCCCAAACGAGGGATGATTTCACTGATATGGTCCGTGATATCATAGGAGGAGAAAAATGTTGTCCTGGACTTGACTTCAGTGAATGAGGAGGAAGACAGATCCCCAGTGGATGTAATGAAGACAGTCCAAGACGTTCCTCAGCTACAAACCAGGATGGTGACAGCTATGAGTTGCTTCTGAAACGGGAAACTGAAAGAGCAGAAATACTAATTGAACTGGGTAAAGAACAAATCTTGTTTACCCAACTGCAGCAGAAAAAAGTGCAGATGGAGATACATCTCCTACAGGCACAGATGGAAAGAGCTGGTATCTGTCTGTAAATGATTTTTGACTATTGATAGTATTGTTTTTGTTTTCTTATTTGACATTATAACAAAATAAGGAAAGTAAAGTGTTTGCTTCTTACCGATATTTTGTCTACCTGTTTTTGTTTGTTCTTTGCCACACTGTTGGTGACGGTGGTGCAGTGGTTAGCACTGTCGCCGCACAGCAACAAGGTTGTGGGTTCAAACCCCGGTTGCCCCGCCCTTTCTGTGTGGAGTTTGCATGTTCTCTGCGTGGGTTCTCTCTGGGTGCTCCAGCTTCCTCCCACTGTCCAAAGACATGCTGATTGGTTAACTGGTGACCCTAAATTGTCCTTAGTTGTGAGCGTGAGTGGTTGTTTGTGTCTGTGTGGCCCTGTCCAGGGTGGACCCCGCCTTTCGCCTGATGTCAGCTGGGATTGGCTCCACCCTGTACGCAGGATAAGCGGTTGACGATGGATGTGATGGAAATTTGGTATTTGGATCATAGTGATCCAATCCAATGTTCCTTTAAAAAACTGGCATAACAGTAAAATGGATCAGGTGATCCTGGATAGCAAAACATGGGATTTCCAAATCCGGATCAATTTGATCCAGATTACATTTTTTGAAAAACTGGGCCCTGGAGTGTGTTGAGCTCCAGCCCAGCCAGCTGCAGACTGATGGAGGTGTAGTTCCAGACGTGGCTCAGCAGAGGGCGCTCTCTGCACAGCGTCTCACCTTCTCTTCCTCACACCGAACTGATGTGATGTGAGGAAGCACAAAGACTCTCCGTCCTTTAGTCAGATGGTTTGAAGTCCGGCAGACGTGTCCTGGCGCCTCCGTGTGAACACCTGAACATACAGGATGGGCTTTGACACACAACTTTTTCTCTGCTACGAGACCTTAAAGCACGCAGCATGTTCCGTCTTCTGTTTTCACGGACATTGTTCCGTCACCTGCTCTGTCACACCTGAGGTCACCGGGTCTCCGGGTCAGCAGACAGCAGCTCCTCCTGTCTTACTTGTGTTATTCATGAGCGTTCCCTTATTTAAATGTGATAGTAACTATTTCAGTTACTTATTACTTATCAGACTTTAGTCAACAGCTGAGGAAGAGACTGCATGTGAAAAACATGCAAAGCAACAAAGTGATTATTATTCAAAGTGCAGCCAAGCTTTTTACTGAAAATATTCAGAAGTAACCTCCAGCGTGATCATGAACATTTTCACAAGTAGAGAGAGGACCGGTCTGCGTGCACAACAAACTCCTCTCCCTCGTTTCCTGCAACAACTCGCCGCCTCTCACCAGAAACCAGGAAACCGATGTCTCAGAACGAGACATCGGTTTCCTGTTAAAAACAAAGGGGGTCACCGGGAGTCCCTCGTAGGGATCCTGTCCACGATGTTACACACCAGGGCCCAGTTGTTTAAAAAGTGTAATCTGGATCAGATTTGCTATCCCGGATCACGTAACCCCTCTTACTTTTGTGCCGGTTTTTCACAGCAGCTCTGGTCTGGATCACCCTGATCCGGATACAGACTTTTCAGGATTACCAAATCCGGATTTCCAGCGCTCTAAATGGGACCACAGATCACAACGTAACTGTTAGTGATGTAAAGACCAACAGCCAGCGGGGGGGGCGCTTTAATTTGAAGAGACAGATGCACAATAAAACAACAGAAGCACGTCCTTCCATTTTCAGCTTCTTTAAACAGTCAGAGCCGCCATCTGTAGGAGGCTGATCTGGAATGAGGGGCTGACTGGACCTGCAGGAAGGGATGCAATTATTACAAACTACTTCTGAATGGTTCGCCTCTGATGATCGTGCCTTTGTAATTAATGTCTAGTGTTCAGTGACTGATGAAATTAAATGCATTATTTTGTGTTTGATATTGAAGCTGTTTGGGGGATTTTATATTTTTTTACTTTATTGTACTGAATGGCTTATAAGTAATGTCGACTTTATCTGTGTAAAGTTTAAACAAAAGTGCAAAATAAACATACATGTTAAAAAGGCTCCTATATGACAAAAATGTTTCAAAGGTTTGAGGACATTTTGTTCCTAAAATCCACACTGAATCCAGTCCTAAAGTTTTTAAAACCACAAACTGAAGGTTTGATCCAAATCAAAACCAGGACTGGATCTGGTGATCTGATCCGATTTCAGAATCCTCTCTCTTTTTTTTTTTTTGAACAACCCATTTTCCAGATTTGATCCAATCTGACAGCTGAAATCCGATCAGATTACTTTTAAACAACTGGGCCCCGTCACAGGTTTGTAGGGTTGAGCAGGTTGGAGGATCCAAACGCAGGATCCAGATGAGGTTCAGTTCAGAAAAGTTTATTTAAACACAAAGCGAGCTCACTTACTAACGAGAGTTCATAATCCAAAATAAGGTGATCCACTAGAAACTCGCAGGACAGCAGGATGACACGAAGAGACAACTCAGGTGACAGGGACCAGGACTGACGAGACAGGCGGGAGTAACTCAGGTGACCGGGACCAGGACTGACGAGTCAGGCGGGAGTAACTCAGGTGACAGGGACCAGGACTGACGAGACAGGCGGGAGTAACTCAGGTGACCGGGACCAGGACTGACGAGACAGGCGGGAGTAACTCAGGTGACAGGGACCAGGACTGACGAGACAGGCGGGAGCAACTCAGGTGACAGGGACCAGGACTGACGAGACAGGCGGGAGCAACTCAGGTGACCGGGACCAGGACTGACGAGACAGGCGGGAGCAACTCAGGTGACCGGGACCAGGACTGACGAGACAGGCGGGAACAACTCAGGTGACAGGGACCAGGACTGACGAGTCAGGCGGGAGCAACTCAGGTGACAGGGACCAGGACTGACGAGTCAGGCGGGAGTAACTCAGGTGACAGGGACCAGGACTGACGAGTCAGGCGGGAACAACTCAGGTGACAGGGACCAGGACTGACGAGACAGGCGGGAGTAACTCAGGTGACAGGGACCAGGACTGACGAGACAGGCGGGAACAACTCAGGTGACAGGGACCAGGACTGACGAGTCAGGCGGGAGTAACTCAGGTGACAGGGACCAGGACTGACGAGACAGGCGGGAACAACTCAGGTGACAGGGACCAGGACTGACGAGACAGGCGGGAGCAACTCAGGTGACAGGGACCAGGACTGACGAGACAGGAACTGACTGAAACATCAAACAGGCCCAAACTAACAGAACTACTAACAAACCCACACGTGAAAACAAGCAGACAGATCAAAACCAGATAAAACACGGACTGAAACCAGAATCACAGAACAATCTGACTAGGAGAGGTAAATAAGTGACACCAGGCAGACAAGAATGAAACTCCAGAACAGGCAGAGGATTAATCTGAACACAGCAGAATGTGTCGGGCCCTGGTGGAGCAGTCTGAGTCTGTCGCTGGCAACAAGCTCTCTCTGTGGACGCCACGTTGACAGGAAGTAATACGCTGCAGCCGGCCGGAGCTTCTGCTGCACGGATCCAAAACTTTCTGTAGCTACGAGTCATTTCAGCACCAACATGTGGAAACAGGCTCAAACAGGCAGGAAGGGTCCTTTAATCTGTGTCGGACTTCTTTAACTGATTTGCTGATGTTTGTTTTGTCTTGTTGTGTTTGTGGAGAACAGGTGGAAGCTGATCGGGATCCAAAGAAAGATTCAGGAGGATTCCGTGCTGGTCCTGGTTCTGTTGGACTCAGCAGGGAGAGAGCAGAGCTGGTTTAGCTGCTCTGTCCTGTTCTGGGTTACTGATCGGGCCTGCTGGGCTCAGGACCGCGACCCTAACCTGTCCAGGGCTCTGATTGGACCAGCTGAAGGCAAACACACACACACAGTCCAGCGCGTGTGCGTGTTTGAGGTCTTCAGAGGAAAGAAGATGTCGACATGTAAACTGTGTGTGATGGCAGCTCCAACGACAAACGGTCGCCCCCGACTCTGTATATATAAATATATATTTAGGTGTGTGTGTTGTGGTTGCTAATCTGCTCGTTTCATCTGTCAGCAGCCCTGTGACATCACTGGACGCCTCAGAGAGAGAGAGAGTGGTGGAGAGAGGCAGCGAGCCTCTGGCCGGCTTCCGACCACCAACCGCCCTCTGCTCAGCTCCCTTTTCCTCTCTTGGCCTTTTTTTTATGGGTCCGGAAAACCAGAAGCCTCCTGAGTTGCACAACATCGGCCTCCAGCAGGCAGGTGGCTCTGGGGGGGGGGGGGGGGGGGGGCCTTTACTGTCTGCTTCTTCAACACATGATGTCCTCTTACAGGCCTCTGAAACCTTCCTCACATGACACCACACCGGGGTCTCCATCTGCAGCTCTTCTAAAGACGTCACCTCGCTGCTTCAAACCTGCTCTTTAATATCGGGCTGAATCAGTTCGTTCAGCTATCAAGCTCCTCTCCTGTGGAACCAGGTTCCGGTTTGAGTTCAGGAGGCAGACACCATCTCCACATTTAAGACTTTCCTCTTTGATAAAGCTTCTACTCATAATGGTCAGTCACTAGTCAGTAGGTATGTAGCAGAATAACTTAGCCAGCCTAACAACAGCCCTTTCAGATTGCATCCCATGTAGTTTGGCTTTAGATGGAACCATTCAACGGAAACGGCAAACTGCTTTTTCTTTGAGAATGTGGGATCTAAACTAGATAAAGTGGGAGTTGTTGGGGCCATATTCTTAGACCTAAAGAAAGTATTTGACACTGTGGATCATGATTAAACGGATGCAATCATATATCTTGAAGGCAGAGCACAGCGGGTGAAGGTCAATGATGAGGTGTCATCAGTCCTCGAGTGTGGTGTTGGTGTACCTCAGGGATCAATTCTGGGGCCCCTGTTGTTTAGCCTTTACATACATATGACCTTGTATGCAATGAGTCTGAAATTCAAATGTATGCTGATGATACTGTCATTTATGTACACGCGACAAACAAACAGCAAGCTGCATGTTAGCTCACGGCAGTGATGGCCAATGTCACACAGTGGCTTAATAACTCCTGTCTTCATTTAAACACAAAGAAAACGGCTTGGATTTTCCTAACAAAGAGGTCTGTAGATGATCGCACACCCAATATTTACATTGCAGGGGAAAAGCTGACAGTGGTTTCTGATTTTAAATATCTTGGTGTAATAATTGATTCCAATCTTACATTTCAAACAAATTAAGAAGTTAATAAATACAGTTAAGTTTAATCTGTCACACTTTCACCATACCAGAAACTGTCTAACTACTAAGGCAGCAACAGCATATTTTAATGCTATGATTATGCTAAATTTGTCATACTGTTTGACTAGTTGGGCACAAGCGTCCAGTACAACACTCAAACCTGTGCAGTTAGTATACCACCAGGCGTCCAAGCTGCTTGACTGGACTCATGTTAAATTTACAGATGCTTGTCTTATCTATAAGATCCTGCATGGCTTGGCTCCTCCCCCTCTTGCTGCTTTTATAAAGCACAAAACAACCGATAAGAGACACTCGGTCGGGAGACTGTATAATACCTATGAGGAGGACTGCCGGACAGTCAGCTTTGTCAGTGAGAGCAGCTCACACATGGAATAGTCTGCCAGCTGTTATTAGAGATTGTGAAACATATTATTCATTTAAATTAAATGTAAAATCATGGTTAAAAGTCAATCAAGTGTGCGACCATAGTCTGTGAATTATTCAGAAACCTGGAGAGTGCTTTGTTTTGTTTTTTAAATTGTTGTCCTTGTTTTAAAGTATTTTACGTGTCCTTGTGAAAGGTGTCATATTATAATTATGAGTACTGTTGTTCCTGTTTTAGTGCATTTAATGTAGTTGTGATAACAGCTGCCCAGGGCACATTTACAGAAATGTGCACTGTCTCTGTAAACTTAAACTCTATAAATAAAATAAATGAAGTGCTTTGAGAGAGTGGTGCTGGCCCACATTCAGAGCACAATACCGGACACCCTGGACCGGATGCAGCAGCCTACTGGCCCAACAGGCCAGCCTCCGACGCCATCGCCGCTGCCCTCCATTACTCCCTCTCACACCTGGAAAACAAAGACTCCTACATCAGGATGCTCTTTGTTGACTTCAGCTCTGCTTTTAACACAGTCTGCCCCTGGGCTGCACCCCACACTCTGGGTCCTGGACTTTCTGACTGGCAGGTCTGTCAGGATGGGGAGCAGAACCTCAGCCAGCATTATAACAAACACTCCACAGGGATGCGTCCTCATCCTCTGCACCCTGTTCACTCAGGACAACATCGTACTGAAGTTCGCGGACGCCACGCAGCGTTGGGACGTGTCAGTGGTGAGGATGAAGCGGCCTAAAGGAGGGAAAAGACAAAGGAGGTAATGGTGGAGGAAGGAGAGACCTCATCGGTCGCCGTTCATCCGGGAGCTTGAGGTAGAGAGGCTGGGCAGCCTCAGATATCTGGGCGACCACATCAGCGACGACCTCACGTGGACGCTGAACGCCACACAGCGGCTGTACTTCTACCGTCGGGTTGGAGGTACAGAAGTGTGAAATGTAGGACTACACGACTCATGCCAAACTCTAAACATGTTAATTGCACATCTGCACATTGCTCCACGCACAATTTTATTTCTTTTTTTTACATTTTACATGATTTACATTTAAATTTGAAGATTTTATATCTCAGTTCTGTTTATCATGTTTTTATTGTATTTTATTTATACATATATTTTATTGTAGGCATTTGATGTGGACAGCAAGGTAAGAATTTCCCTGTACAGGGAAACATCTGACAATAAACAGTTTGAATCCTATAGTTACTTAGTTATGCTGCTGTAGGCCTAGACTGCCGGGGGACTTCCCATGATGCACTGAGCTCCTCTCTCCTCCTGTCACTTTCTGCAGGTGTGTCTGGATCTGTGGAGTCTGGATCTGTGGTTGCAGGCTTCCTGCTGTTCCTACTCAACTCCCGCTGCTAAAATCATTATTATTAGGATTAGTGTTGCTGTTCTTATTAGGACCATTATTAATTTTCTGTACCACTACTACTGGATATTGTGTCTTCTTCTTCTGCGGTGCATTAACGGCAGCGAGCTGTACTTGTAGAACTCCTTTCTAGACACCCCGACCACTCAAAGTGCTTTTACTCTACATTACAACCACAGATTCAAACAGCCAGCTGCTCACCAGAAACAGAAATTTACATTCACCCAGCGACGGCGAGCAGTTTGGGATCAGGATCTGGCCCAAGGACTGATCGACGTGCAGACTGGAGGAGCCCCAGCTGCCGGCTGGTAACCTGCTGCAGAATCCAGAACTCAGAGCTGTGATGGAGCAGTGGATAAGACACACAGACCAGTCCGATTCCTACTGCGATCAACGTGTCCCTGAGCAGGACACTAAATGTGAATGCTGTGCCGTGGCTGAAAACGCCAAGCTGCCGCTACAGGCTATGATCTCGCTTTGAGTCAGCGTGTCAACATGGTTCTACCTCTGAGTTCTACATGTTCCCACAGCAGCAGTGGAAACGTGAGTTCTCTGTGTGCAATCTGATGTTGACGTGGCGTTTTAGCTCAACGCTGCCTGGCAGGATCGCGTCAGCTGTAACGCGCCTCCTTTCTTACAAACAGTCCCTCCAACACTTTTTAGGAAACATCAGGACGTTTATTTCACCTCGTCGACCGTCTGATCGTCACAAAGAGGAAATGAAGCTGAAGGAGAGCTGGAGGAGGAGGAGCTCAGGGGCCACGTTGACTGTGTTGAACACACCTGTCTGAACATACCTGAAACCTTCCAACATTGAAGCTGCTGATGTTTGTGTTGATGAAAGACTCAGTTCACCGGCTGGCAGGTTCACACGTTTATTAGAAAACACAAAGCAGTTTACATGGTGAGCAGAGAGGAGGAGGTGTGGAGGTCACAGGGCAGCTGACTGAAGGACTGACACACGGCCTCTTGGGTGGGCGGGACCAGCACAGGCAGCTTAGTCTCTGATTGGTCAGCTTTCCTGCTCCTCTTGTTCTGATTGGTCACTCTGCGGTTTCTGGTCTGGATTCTGTCTTTCTTCATCGCCAGCGGCCGGTTGACCTGAAGCACACGAGCGGACATCTGTGGTACCTGCTGTACTTTGTAGTAAAGTTTTACTACCTGCTGTACTTTGTACTACATCTGTAGTATCTGCTGTTCTTTGTAGTAAAGTTTTACTACCTGCTGTACTTTGTACTACTGTTGTAGTACCTGCTATTCTTGGTGTTTGTGAAGAACAGACTATTGGTGTATTTTGTAGTAGAGCTGTAGTACCTGGTGTAGTTTGTAGTAGAGCCCACAGGCGTTGCAGACGGGTTCTCCAGCAGAGGTTCTCCTCCACAGCGTCGTCGTCGCAGTAGAACAGTTCACACACAGAGTTCCTTTCCTCGGAGTCGCAGCCTGAAAACACAGAAATATTAAAAACATCAGTAAGTTCTCACTCCAGGACGTGTTTAGCCTAGCTTAGCAGAAAGCCTGGAAGCAGGGGAAACTACTAGCCTAGCTTAGCAGAAAGCCTGGAAGCAGGGGAAACTACTAGCCTAGCTTAGCAGAAAGCCTGGAAGCAGGGGAAACTACTAGCCTAGCTTAGCAGAAAGCCTGGAAGCAGGGGAAACTACTAGCCTAGCTTAGCAGAAAGACTGGAAGCAGGGGAAACTGTTAGCCTAGCTTAGCAGAAAGCCTGGAAGCAGGGGAAACTACTAGCCTAGCTTAGCCGAAAGCCTGGAAGCAGGGGAAACTACTAGCCTAGCTTAGCAGAAAGCCTGGAAGCAGGGGAAACTGTTAGCCTAGCTTAGCAGAAAGACTGGAAGCAGGGGAAACTGTTAGCCTAGCTTAGCAGAAAGACTGGAAGCAGGGGAAACTGTTAGCCTAGCTTAGCAGAAAGCCTGGAAGCAGGGGAAACTGTTAGCCTAGCTTAGCAGAAAGCCTGGAAGCAGGGGAAACTGTTAGCCTAGCTTAGCAGAAAGCCTGGAAGCAGGGGAAACTACTAGCCTAGCTTAGCAGAAAGCCTGGAAACAGGGGAAACTACTAGCCTAGCTTAGCAGAAAGCCTGGAAGCAGGGGAAACTGTTAGCCTAGCTTAGCAGAAAGCCTGGAAGCAGGGGAAACTACTAGCCTAGCTTAGCAGAAAGCCTGGAAGCAGGGGAAACTGTTAGCCTAGCTTAGCAGAAAGCCTGGAAGCAGGGGAAACTATTAGCCTAGCTTAGCAGAAAGCCTGGAAGCAGGGGAAACTACTAGCCTAGCTTAGCAGAAAGCCTGGAAGCAGGGGAAACTACTAGCCTAGCTTAGCAGAAAGACTGGAAGCAGGGGAAACTGTTAGCCTAGCTTAGCAGAAAGCCTGGAAGCAGGGGGAACTACTAGCCTAGCTTAGCAGAAAGCCTGGAAGCAGGGACTACTAGCCTAGCTTAGCAGAAAGACTGGAAGCAGGGGAAACTACTAGCCTAGCTTAGCACGAAGACAGGATGCAGTGAGTGGGGGGCTTTGGGTAAATTAAAGGTATTTCAGAGATGTTAGTTTGTCAACAATTAGCCTGAATGCTAACTGCTGCTACTCCCACACTGTGTCCTTCTGCACCTTCATCTCTGCACCTGTGTGATAGAGGTACAGGTGTGTGTTTGTGTGTCTCACGTCTCTCCTCTTCGGGCTCAGCAGTGGTCTGTCTGGTTTCTGGCGGAGGCTGCAGGTGTTGCACAGGTGACCGCCTGCAGCGTCTCTCCTCCACAGGGGGGCGCTGCTCGTCCCACAGCGCACACACTCGCGCTGCTCTGAACACACACACCAACAACAACATGAAACATCCTCCGACACACAGCAGACAGCTGCAGCTCAGACAGACAGACACCTCACCTGGTTCACTGCCCTGCCCCCAGGACAGACGGCCAGGTACCGCACAATCACTAGAGGGGGAGGGGTAAAGGTTTCCATAGTGACTGGTCCATTCAGGTGTTGAGGAGAGGAGGCAGGTGGGGGGCGTGGTCAAAGCGGGATTACCGTACAAAGACGAGGAAGCAGGAGGCGGGATATAAGCAGAGCTCAGTGATTGACAGCTGGATTCGTCCAGCCAGTGGGAGGAAGTGATGAACTGTTGACTGGTGGCAGTCAGCCGCTTGGCCTCATGGGACATGTTTGATGATTGGAGGAAGGTGTACGAAGGGGCGGGGCTAACCTGTGAGAGGCATTAAATGTATTTGTGTTTATTTACAACAGAAGAAGAAGAAGAAGAAGCACGAGAGTCTCCGAGGTGCATTTGTTTTTTCTCTCTTAACGTCGCCGAGGCCTCAAACCAGCAGTCGCAGCTGCGCGTTGAGTTTTACAATTTTTATACAACAACAAAACTATCAATATCTGTATCGAGGAAATTAGAGGTGATTCTTGGGTTCGATGTTATAAAGCAGAAACAAAACTGTTCCCCATGAAACCGAAGAGAAATGCAGATTATTAGAAATGTGAAGGTGAACTAATCAATGACGTCTGGGAGGAGGAGTAATTAACACAGGAGAAGCAACAAGGCAGATTAAGGTAAACTAACCTTTACTCAAATCAAACTCACTGACCGTTCTGACTCAGTGGGGTCAAAGGTCAACTACTAGAAGGTGAATCGTTCACTAAAGATAATGCTGTCGTGGATCACTGTAACGGCACAGAGGGGAGTGCGATGGTTCGTTAGGTTCATAGGGATCAGGGCTATTGGCTTGTTGATTGAAAGATCAATCAGTGTGTGTTGCCCGGTGGGATTAATGTCACGTGGCACAAACTTTGTGCAGCTGAATGAAACCAGTGGAGGTCTGAGGCGAGTTCAATCTCAAAACGTTTTCGGATTGAGCGACACATTTCCGCGAAATGTTCCGTTTGGTG
The DNA here is from genome assembly GCF_014851395.1 of Micropterus salmoides. Lineage (NCBI taxonomy): Eukaryota > Metazoa > Chordata > Actinopteri > Centrarchiformes > Centrarchidae > Micropterus > Micropterus salmoides. Next base: position 717,284 of record NW_024040707.1, on the reverse strand, counting down.
GGCGTGTCCCAGGTGTCAGCTGTGATAAGTTTGTAAACACAACGGCGTTAAAAAGGCAGAAAAATGGGGAGTTCAAGGTGTGTTGTTTTGTCTGCGCTGAACTTGCCCCTGGTGAGTAGCAGCGTACAGAGCAGGGGGGATAAGAAAGGAGTGACTCTGACCTTCGCGTTGAACCACGATGTTTCAGCTTGAGATGGCTTGACAGCAGAGGACCAATCGGCCGGCTGCGAATAATCTGACATCATCACCGCGTGTCTGCGAGGAAGGAAAGAAACGTGAGACGGGGTGAGAAGCAGAGTCCCAGTTAGACGCCGGTCTCGTTTACTGGCCTGGTGTGGCTGCAGGTCTTGGACAAATAAACGGACGTCTCAATTAGAAGCCTGGTCTGATTTTTATTGAACTTCTCTGGATACAAAAGTGTCCCTGTTGTCAGCAGGGATATGTGCTACACATCAGTTAGATTCATTTTACAGAAACAAGTCAGCCTTTATTCTACTGGATAAACCGACGGGGTCCAAACATAAAATATAAGAAACAAGAGACGATTTAAAGACATTACAACAACAAGAAAGACAAACACAAAACAACAATCAACATCTTACCAGGCAAACACAGTTCACAGGTGAATCCATACTAGAGAATAAAGAATATTAAAAGTCTGAGAACTGTATATGAATCAGCATCTGAAACATGAACACTTTAACTCAAAATAAGAAGACAAACCGTTTGTTAAACATGTGTTTCACAAAGGGCTTCGTACGTTTGAAGGTAAGTTCTTCCATCTGAAGGAGCCTTAAACAGAAACCTAAACTCTTTCCTGACTGCAGGAGTGGAAAAGAAGAGTTTTGTGCACAATGCCTCAAATTATATATTGAGGAATACAGAACCAAACACTGTTGTAGGTAATGATGATGAGCCGCAGCCAATGAGTCTCCTTCTATTGATGGAGGCCATTTAAGTGAGTTATAACATTATACTAAAGGAACATTAAGAGATTATGTTACATTGAGAGGTAGAATAAGATAATCAGTTTAATAATAGTAATACTCAGTTTGATCGCAGCCTGTTTCACATCTCTGCTGAGTGAGAGTTTGAAAGGATTTAAAGGTTTGTCCCAAATAAAAGCCCGGGGGGGTTTATTGAAGTTTTGTGGTTTATAAATCTATAATTAACAAAAGTAAAAAGAGATAAAAGATAAATTGTCCAACATCATCGGAAAAATGATTTAAAGCCACACGGGCAGTTTGCAGCCGGCCGGAGCTGCAGGAGGAGGCGCAGTAAAGAGACGGTGATACTCACAGAGTGAAGCGCTGCTCTCTCTCCGGACTCCCCTTCTCTCTGACTGCTGCTGCTGCCACAGCAGGACGAACAGGAAGCCAAGGAGGCGGCACCTCCTGGTTCCTTCATTCTCTCAACTACAGGAACTGATTTTTGTTTGATTCATTATCTGATACAGAGAAGTCGTTGAGCGTTTATTCAAACCCTTGTGTTTACATTTACTATCTGAGGTTCTACTCCAACACATACTACTCAGAGGCTACGTTGTACTTTCTACTGCGCTGCATTTATTTAACACTTAGTTACTTTTCAGGTGAAACTTTTAGAAAACACGAACATTTAAATAAAATATGATGAATTAAAGTACCCAGCAGTACATGTAGCTAAAAGTAGATCCACCTCAAACAACTACAGCATTAAAGTACTGCTTACATCTAAGTACTTTTACTTCAACACTTTGTTGCTGAAAGCGTTTTACCTTTACTCAGGTGAAATGTTGAATGACTTTTACTTGGAGTACTGTTCTAGTGTGGTGTTAGTACTTGTACTTAAGTAAATGATTTGAATACTTCTGGATCCTGGTTTCAGAAACGTGGCCATGCAGCCCGGAGCGGCGAGGACGTCCAGACAGAGCTCCAGGTGGTTCAGTCAGTGCAGAGACGAGGCGCTGGACGTTTCGTCCGCTCTGATCAGTAATAACTGAAAACGTACATTTTTATTCAGAAAGAATTTATTCTTGCTTGAGAGCGAACATTTGTTTAGCGTGACGAGTCAGCAGAGCGTCACTGAAGGAGGAAGCTGATTGGTCGGTCGGTCGGTCGTTCAGAGGCAGCAGGCGTGTCCCCTCAGCAGCACAGGGTCTACCACGCTGCTCTGCAGGGGCAGGTCCACCGAGAAGTCAGTGGGCGGAGCCTGCAGACGCTGGCGGGGGGGTCGGCCCCCCCTCTGAGGGATGGGCAGCTCTGAGTGGTGAGCAGGAAGTGGAGAGGAGAAGAAGAATGGATGGAGGAGAGCCTGAGGAGGACAGGAAGACCGCCGATCAGCTGTCAATCAACCAATCAGTGAGCTGCAGGTGTGTCTTTGCAGAAACACAGTTCATGCATTGATCCACTGAGATAAGATGAAACCTTTAAGGACCCCAGAGGGGAAGTTCAGTTGCTGCAGCAGCACAAAGACAGAAATACATTCAGATTCAAAATGAACAATAAGGTGAATAAAACGCAGCTGAGAACTGAAGTAAAACACAAGAACTTTAAGAACAAGTAAAGAAAATGACGAGTCACAGTGACAGCGGTCTGATTAACAGTCCGGATCTGAGCAGCAGAGGAGGAGAGACGCTTGACTTCACGCGGCGCTGCGCAGCGCCAACTTAGCGTGATGCGTGCTGGACTTAAAATGAGGCATGCTGGTTAGAAATGTTTTGCCGGCGCTGCGAAACGTCACCATGTCACATGACATTAAAACCTCGCTGGAGTCACGCTTGCCTGATCAGTCGGTGATCTCAGCTCACGCAGGTAGAATGTGTCCCGCCCCTGCAGTCGCCTGCAGCTCACGTTTGACAATCGAAAGTCAGCCGCAGTCACCTCGAACGCACCTCAGCTCTGGTGTTGATCAGACTCCAGAAAACACTGGATCCTACATTTCCCATGATGCAATCCAATGATACACTCCCTGCCCCACCAGCAGAGACCACTAGTCCACTTCCTGTTTCCTACCTCTCTGGCGGAGCAGCGTTGTTTGGACGGGTAGACCAGGAACTTGTAGAGCAGGTCGACGGCCTGAGGGGACGTGTCAGGGACGATCTCCTCCAATGGGATCGCTGGATTCTCCTTAAAGGTGATTTTATTGTAATCTGGCAACTCGACTATCTCCTGGACACAGAGACACAGACATGAAGGGACAAAAGACACAGAAACATTAAGGGACAAAAGACACAGAGAGAGACAGACACGAAGGGACAAAAGACACAGAGAGAGACAGAGACATTAAGGGACAAAAGACACAGAAACATTAAGGGACAAAAGACACAGAGAGAGACAGACACGAAGGGACAAAAGACACAGAGAGAGACAGAGACACGAAGGGACAAAAGACACAGAGACACAGAGACATGAAGGGACAAAAGACACAGAGACACAGACATGAAGGGACAAAAGACACAGAAACATTAAGGGACAAAAGACACAGAGAGAGACAGACACGAAGGGACAAAAGACACAGAGAGAGACAGAGACATTAAGGGACAAAAGACACAGAAAGAGACAGAGACACGAAGGGACAAAAGACACAGAGACACAGAGACATGAAGGGACAAAAGACACAGAGAGAGACAGAGACATTAAGGGACAAAAGACACAGAAAGAGACAGAGACACGAAGGGACAAAAGACAGAGAGACAAAGAGACACAGATACATGAAGACACAAAGACACAGAGACATGAAGGGACAAAAGACACAGAGACAAAGAGACACAGAGACAGAGAGACACAGAGAGAGAGACAGAGACACAGACACAAAGAGACACAGAGACAGAGAGACAGAGAGACACAGAGACAGAGAGTGTCAACACTGTGATGTCGTCCCAGATCACAGAGGACTTCCTTTATAAACTGAATGGAAGAAAAGTGTGTGTGGGCTTGTTTTACTCTACATGTGGGGACCAAAATGCTGGACCCCCCGAGTTTAAAGGGCTGCGTTCTGATCCACAGTGTACATAAACAGGACTCCCTGCTCAGGGAATATCGGTCAAGGGAACTTCGACAAAATTCTTCCATTCGGATCACCCTGCAACATCATCAAAGCACACGTCAGTCCCGCCGTGTGTTACCCTGGTAACGTAAACACCTCGGGTACCCGCCGCTACTGTGGACATTTACTGAAATTAAATATTGAATATATATTAAAACAAACTGATACAATTACAAAACTTATATTTCCATAACTTCTTCTATTTGTATTCTATTAAAATGTAACTTGTGAATGAATGTGATTGGATTCATTTACAAGACACGCAGCGTCTTTCTTAAAAAGATTCGTATGAGCGTTGTTGTTTTTAGGCAACTTAACCTCTGAAATAATCATTTAAATAATGATAAGATTAATTACAACGACAATAATTACAGATATACAAACTCTGTGGTCTGCTCTATTCTTAGCTCCTATGAGGCGCAAAGGCTTATGGGTAATCTTTCTTGACAACGTCCTGCGTAGTGATGAACCGTTGTTCCCTTCTTCCCTACACAGTTCACGCTGCCCTTTGAAGTGAACATGTGTTGGAATCTCACTTAAAACGGCCGAACACCCTGCGCAGTGCACTTAGCGGGGAAGTACAGGGCGACCGGAACGCAGCCTAAGACTTTGCCTTTAAGACGCATCGTAACGACGGCACTGTTGAGCAATGTACAGCGCCCCGCTTGGTGAGCTTGCTCGCACGCCACGGTCAAAGTTCAAAATACCATAAAACTCTATGAACAGGCTTTTATTTGGGACGGGCCTTTAACTCCTCTCACTGAAACAAGCTGCTGTGAAACAGTTTATTTATTTATAACAGATTATTTGTATAAAAATAATATCGAATACACGTCCTTCATTTGATCTAGCTCCGACAGACGGCGCTTTTATTTTGAAGGCAGCAGGCTGCAGGATCAGAGAAGTTAGCAGACAGAGAGCGACGGACTTCACAGGACAGGATTCACAGCCTGGATTCTGGTTCTTTTGATGGGTGGAGCCTCCCAGACTGAAGGAAGATAAATAATCAGGAACGACACATTCAAACTGAACGAGCGCTTCAGAGGTGACGGGAGGCGCCACTTTTCTCTTGTACCGGGCAGGTTACGGCGGTAAAAGAATCAGACTTTGGGGCTCACTGATCAGGAACATTAATATTTGTATCAACGATCTGAGCGGCGACCCCGCGGGGTTTAACGGCTTTTAGACGTCCAGAGAACTTCTATAGAAACCAGACCAGGCTTCTAATGGAGACCTGCGTTCATTAGTCAGAACGTGTTCCCACAGCAGGCCGGGAAACGGGAGGCGGCAACTCGAGTTTTATGGTATTTGAACTTTTGCACTGAATTCAGCAACAACTGCGGTGCAAATCACATCCTATCTGAAAGGGCCCTTAGGGGCCCCAGAAGATAGCGACACAATGCTGTGTGTGTGAGTGTGAGTGTGTCTTACAGGCCAGCTGTCCGGGGTCGGGGTTCCCAGCACTCTGAGGACACAGCAGAGCTGCTCAATGTCGTTCTCTCCAGGAAACAGAGGAGACGAGTTCAGCAGCTCCCCGAAAATGCAGCCCACGGCCCTGAAACACACACTTGAGACTGACGCTGCCCCCTGCTGCTCACAGCACTGCACTACGGCATGTCTTCCTTTACTTAACACAGGTTTCTGTACAGGTGTTGGACAGACGTCTCTGAGGACACCAGCGTGCAGAGCCAGACTACAATCAGTGTTAGAGAGGCTAAAAAGGATCTGGACATTACAGAAGAAGCTTCTGCTGCTGCGCTACCAGGCACCAACTAATATCTCAAATATATGTGAGCGCTGGATCTAGCTGTGGCCCCAGGCGGTGGACGTTTTAGTAGTACTATTCTCAGTATTTAGATGAGTAGTTGTAGTATTCTCACCACAGGTCGACTCCCTCGTCGTACTTCCTGGCTCCATAGAGCAGCTCAGGAGCTCTGTACCACCTGAACACACACACAGTCGTGGTAACGTCTGCTCTTCCTCCAGGTAAACCCTGACTTTAGAAACGAACCACTGACGCACGCTTCCATCTGCCGCGCCGCCTGTACCAGAGCCGGGACTTTAATAGCAAGGAGGTCGGCGAGAGCACCGTGTGTAAACTCCCTCCGGATCAGCTGAGGGAGTTTACACAGCTTAGATTTAGCAAACAGAGTTGTGGGAGCACGCAGAGGTCCTGATGCTGTAATCACAGTGAGCCCTGACCTCACGTTTACATTACTGCATTTATTTTTAGCACTGTGATGACAGGAATAACACTCGTGCATTTGTTAAACAACGTTCAATTAAAATTAAACAGCACCTTGTAGCATTTATCAGCTAAAATGGGGAAAACGGCATTGTAGGTTTTTTTACGGCCCTAAATGTTTCAGTTAGGGGTAAAAAGTTGATCTGAATATAATGATGATATAAAGTGTTACCTGGTGGCCACCTGGTGGCTGTACAGCCTGCCTCCCTGATCGCTGAACAGTCGAGCCAAACCGAAGTCTGCGATCTTCAGGTGACCCGAGGAGCTGATGAGGAGGTTCGCTGGCTTCAGGTCCTACACACACACACAAATCAGGGCTTTTATTCTGAAGGGCTACAGGAACAAGAGGAGAGTCTCTGGCCCAATCCCAATGTCCCCCCTAAACCCTGGACCCTCACAGACTTAAGACCTCCCCTGGCGAGGGACAGAGTGAGAGCTGCGAACAGGACGACATTCTCACGTCACCTTCAAGACGCTCAAACATGTTGCACACTTTTACATTTTTATTACTTAATGCACTGAAGGGAACGGCTGCCTGATGTAAACATCCTGACTCACTGTGAACACTTGGGCCTCTGAGTGTAATTCCTCGCAGAACAATCCCACAATGCACTGCATCACAGTTTACCAGCATTAGTCGTGCGACAGAGGTGAACATGATAAAACAGGAGTCTGAAGTTTCCTGCTGCCTGTGAAGGCAACGCCTGAGTGTGTCACAGAGGGAGGGGAGAACAGGTGTGTGTGAGGGGGGGGGGGGCAGACTCACCCGGTGCATGATGTCGTTGTGATGCAGGAAGGCCACGCCCTTCAGCAGCATCATCATGTAACCTTTGACCTGGGCCGGGGTCAGAGGTCGCTCAGAGTTCCTGATGACCTCAGAGAGGTCAGAGAGCATGAAGTCAAACACCAGGACGAAGCCCGTACCGTGAGGGAAGACGTCCTTCAGCTTCACCACCTGAGGAGGAGGAGGAGTGTGAGGCTGACCTCTGACCTCTGACCCTCACTGACCCTCTGACCCACTCACATGCTGGTTGTCCTCGATCTCCTGCAGGGCCTTGATCTCCCTCAGAGCCTGGTTGGGGATGCCGTCCTCCAGCCTCCTCAGAGCCACTTTCTTCAGAGCCACCGTCTCTCCCGTCTGACAGCAAAACGATCAATACATCAATCAATACATTCAGTACTGAAAACCCAATCTACCAAACACGCACACAGCTTTATTTACTGTGCTTTTCAGAATAAAAGGCTTCAGACTGTCAGGAGGTTCGTCTGTTGTCTGACCAAGAGCCAAAAATATTAAATATGATCATATAAGACAAAAAAAAACACATTTTATGCTTTAAAAATGTTTGAAACGATTAGTCGATGATCAGTTGTAGATAACAGGGAAGTGATGCTTTCAGCTGGTTGGTAAAGTTGGTGTCGTGGACCAGCTGAGTTACCTCGATGTGTTTGGCCTTGAAGACGATGCCGTGGGCTCCTTCTCCGACCCGACCCAGAATACTGTACTGCTCCATGTGTTCACCAGGTGGGACAGGTGAACCGGTCCTGACTGAACTGTGGCCGGTACCGAGAGACTTAATGATTTATTTAAACTGTATTTAACAGCTGTTGGTAGTTAACAGTTTCTTTCTGTACTGTAACTCGGCGTCAGGAGGAGCTTTTGATGAATCAGGGCTAAAACAGAGATTTGTCAGATGGTGTTCTGCAGGAGAGGCTGGATTAAACGGGGCATTACGGTGGTGTGCTCATAAATACCGCCAGTATCCATGAAACAGTCTGTATCGTGATTATTAACTTGTTTATGAGACACAAGACACCAGTACGGGTGTTTGTTGTAGCTTCCAGTAATCTAGCAGAAGCCGAAAAGCAGAGAGACTGAATAAAAAACGAACTCCGTTAATAAATCTCGCAGTTAGATTTGTTGCGTTTATCAGTGAAATAATATATAAAGTTATTCACAACACTTCACACGGTTTAAGAGTGATAACAGTGTACTTTGATTCGGCGTGTAAGACAACCGCAAAGACTCAACCTTTTGTAAAGAAACATCAACTTTTAGGACAGAAAACAACGACTGCCGAAAAGCTGAGACTGAAGAAAAAACGAACTCCGTTAATAAATATCACAGTTCATTTATGTTGCGCTTATCAGCTCAATAAGATATAAAGTTACTAACAACACTTCACACGGTTTAAGAGGGACAACTGTTTACGTTGATTCGGCTCAACCTTTTGTACAGAAACATCAACTTTTAGGACAGAAAACAACGAGAAACCCTGAACTGAGCTAACAGCTAGCTAACTGTTGGCTAACGTTGCCTTGGTAACCTACCGGTTAAAACGTCAAATTCAACACGTTTTCACGTTTTTTAAAGGTGCTGGTGACGCGTTACGTGAGCCCGACAGAAACGCAGAGTTGCGTGTTTTATAAAATACTTATTCAGGCGCGGGAAGAAGTTTTAAATAGACGCGTTATGTTAAACGGGCTGAAAGCTGCAGAGCGAGGTACATCCAGCTGCTTCTTCTTCTTCTTCTTCTTTAATGGCGGATTGCAAACATCTTTTAAGTGCACACCGCCCCCTGCTGTACTGAGTGTGTAACATCATATCACTCAGCTGTCAACCTCAATAAGGAGCTCTCATATTCTGCTCACCAGCCCAGTGTCTTTAAGAAATTTAAATAATGCCTTCCTGGTGATTCTTACACCCTTTTCTTCTCCTTCTGTTCCCAACACCCCCATCAGATTCCAGTCCCGCCCTGCTTCCTGAACCCTGTCTTGAAACATCTGTCTTTCCAACTCAAACAATATGCAGTGCAAAATGACATGTTCAACATTTTCTTTAACCCCACAGTTTTCAGACTTTTCATTATTCCTTTTCCCCAATAAAACCAAGGTGCCATTCAGTCCTGTGTGATCTACTCTTAGTCTTGTCATAATAATTTCCTCCCGTCTGCTCCTTTCGCTAAGGAGTCTGTGCATAATATCACCCTGTCAGGTCTGACCTCTTCAACCCACTGTAATGCTATAATGACATACATACAGATAGCCTATCTGATAATCGTTTTGAGATATTTATTTTGAATTCTGGTATATCTATTCCAATTCCCACACATTCCTGTTTGTTTTCAGATCCATCTGTATAGATTTTTAGATAATTATGGAAACTGTTTCTCAGATAGCTGCTAGTCCGTATTCCCACTTCCTCTTTTCTTTTCCAGGATACTAAAATCTGTTTTTACGTCTGGATAGAGCCAAGGTTGAATGTTACTGACTGAATCGGGTGTGGTGAAATCTAATGCTTCCATTCTGTATTCCCTGACTCTCTTTTCCCCCGTCCATCCAAACCCATGCCCCCGAAACTTGAAATATTCCCAACAATCCTTTGTTATCTCCTTTGCAGGGTTTTCTTTCCCACTTCCTTTCAGTCTGACCCAATATGCTCGCGCTAGTTTCTCTCTTCTTAACTCCAGTGGTGTCTCTCCAGCTTCTATGAGTATTGTGTTAATGGGAGTTGTCTTAATGGCTCCAATGCATATCCGTAAGGCTCTGTATTGTAATTTATAAATTTTTTCCAATGTTGTTTTTGCTGCTGCATCATATACTATGCAACCATAATCTAGTGATGACCTCATGCATGCTCTATATATGTCAATTAGTGTTTATCTGCACCCCAGTCGCATCCCGCCACCGCTCTCAGTAAATTAATAACTTGTTTGCATTTAGTTTCCAATTGCTTTATGTGTGTTTTCCATGTGTCTTTACTATCAAACCACAATCCCAAATACTTAAATTCATTTACTTTTTCCATTGGCTGCTGATATAGAAAAAGCTTTTCTACATGACACTTTGCTTGTTTGTGAACACCATATAACAGGATTTGCTTGCTGATATTTTAAATCCCCACTTCTCTACTTTCTCTATTGCTTTCCTAATGTTCTCTAACACATATGTCTCGTTTCTTCCTCTCATCCATACGGCCCCATCATCTGCATATAACGCTGATTTGATGTGTCCATCTAAATCTGAAAATATATCATTAATCATAATATTGAATAATATAGGGCTAATTGCGCTCCCCTGGGGAATTATTTACCTTAAACTCTCTTCTGATCCAACCTTTACTCTAATTTTCCTATCTGTTAAAAAGTCTAGTATCCAGTTATAAATCCTTCCTTAAACCCATTCTATTTAGTTTAATAAGTAGTCCTTCCCTCCACATAGTATCATATGCCTTCTCAATGTCAAAATACACTGTTATCATCAGCTCTTTCATTTTCAGTGCCTTTTCTACCTCATTACTCTAACGAGAGCATCTGTTGTGGAGCACCTTTCCGAAATCCATTTTGTATATTACTCAGTAGTCCTCTCTGTTCCATTACATGTGATAACCTACGAACTATTATCCTCTCCATCCATTTGCATAAGTGTGATGTCAGAGCTATGGGTCTATAATTACCAGGTTTGCTAAACGGTAGTATAACTGCACTTTTCCAACTTCTCTGTATTATTGCATCCTTCCATATTTTATTGAACACTAGCTTATTTGACCCTGCTGGCAGCTGTCAGAACATAACATAACTGGTCTTGTCCTGGGGCTGTATATCCCGTGCCAAGCAGAGCTATATTGAGTTCTGTTATTGTAAAATCCACATCTAAAGTTGTTGTACCATCCTCCCTCTTCAGTGCCAGGTCTTTCTGTTGCTTATGAATGTCCATAAGGTAAAAGCCCTACCCAACATCTCTGCCACCGTCTTTCCTCCATCTATCAAAGCTGGGATTTTAATCGCTTTCCTTTTCCCACTCATTCTTTTAAACATAGACCATATATCCCCTAACTCTACTCCTCTACCTGTGGTGGAACAGAACTCTCTCCGGTTTTTCTTTTGGTTAACTTAATTGTCCTACGTGCCGCTGCCCTTTTCCTTTGAAAATCCAAAAACACTCTCTTGTGATAAATTCTTCTTTAATGTTTTAAAGGCTTTGTTTCGTTCTTTTACAGCTCTTCCACTTTCTTCCTGCCCTTTGTTCTTCTTTTTGGCAGCTGAACCTCCAACTATGGTTTGTCCCAGAAGACACCGCGCACACAACGTGATGACGTTACTCTCGGCTCACGTACAGTATGGATCCTAATGCAAAGCGTTTTATTCTTTAGAGCCAAAAACAGAACTTTAAATCCACCTCTGAGAAGGTTTGAGGCGAAAAATCAACTGTGTAGATTTCGAGTATCGGCAGTTTTTGGTGTGGGTGACGTACGTGTGGAGCGCGTGCTGGGAGCTTGGGGGCGTGTCTGCTGCGCACACCTGAGACGCACCTTCATCAGCGCACCTGACCTGTGTTCCGCAATCAACCACGGCGTTAAGAGGGAGACACAGACATTTACTTTCATCTGAGGAACAACATACAAGCATCAGCAGATCTACAGCTGACAGTACAGACTAGTAAGAGCTAACGGCACATGTCATCAGTGGGGTAAATACTGAGGGAAGGAAGTGAGAGGTAACAAAAAGTGCAATCAATACTAGATAATTGTAGGGGGTAGAAGAAGAAGAGCACAGGAAGTGATGTCAGAGGTGTTATCAGAGGAAGTGTTCTCTGCAGAGTGTTCAGGAGCTTCTTGGAGTCAGAGTCAGAAGCTGTGAGGGCTCAAAATGCTGTGAACAGTAACGGGACAGCACTTTACCACTTTATCACGTTACCTTGACGACGCTGAAACACGTTGCACACTTTTTATTTGATGTTTTTGCCTTATTTTTAAGTCCTGCAGGCTCTCGCCCTGCAGAGTGGAGGAGAGCTAAATGTCAATATGTATTTGTAATTAATCTGCTAATGTGTGGGTAGTTCTCTCAGCCAGAGTCTGCGGAAATGCGGACTTACGAAAAGGCTCTAAAAAGGGCTCAAAATGTCCGCGAGAGGCCCCGAGCTCTCACGGACTTCGCGGGAACGCGCCTCAAAGTCTGTGAGTCTGTGAGGGGGGACGCTGGGATTGGGCCAGAGAGGGACGCCCCTGCTCTGATGGCGTGCGGCAGCTCGTTCCACCATCGTGGGGTCACAGATGAGAACAGGGACTGAGGTCGCTTTGTGTGAAGGGAGGCAGAGCCAGGCGGCGTTCGTTGGAGGAGCGCAGTGGCCCAGAAGGAACGTAGGCTGGGCTTATGGAGTTTAGGTAGATGGTGCAGACCCAGGAGGAGCTCTGGATGCAGCATCAGGGACTTGGCGGCCGACGTGCGCCGCTGTAGGGTAAACCAGTAACATGCAGACAGTCAGTAACTTTAGGCAGGCACCCTGTGGTGGTTAGGGTTAGGGTAATGTACTTCAGGGGGAATAGTTAGCCAGCTCCGCTCACACAGACCACTGCAGCCAGCACGGCGAGAAGGGTCCAGCAGTTCGTACCGCTGTTATTAAATTAAATTAAATTCTCAGTAATGCTGTAAAGTTTGAACCTAAATCCACACATCTGGCTCGTGATGTAACCTTACAGAATATTCTTGGTTCGTGAAACTTAAAATCAAAATAAAATAAACAACAGTGTTAGGAATTGAAACATTGCTTTATTATTATCATTAGGCATTATAATTAACATTAATTATAGTATTAACATATTACATTATTATTATATAATATATATATATATAATTATAGTAAATATTAACGTAACGACACTTGACCTACGCGTGGGCCAAGCGCCCGAGATAAACGTCATCATGTTTTGTTCGCGGTGCCTTCTGGGACAAACCATATATGGAAGTTCAACTTCCGTCACGTACAGACCCTTCTCTACAGAGCCGCCAGCGGCCCGCCATGTTTGTTTGCTATGACGTCACGAGGATGGTCCGACTAAAGAAGCAGGTAGAAGAGACTCACCTGTCGATAAAAGACAAAAAGTTTGTTCATTCAAAGAGGACACTACTAATAATTATGAAATAATAAAACCATGTTACAAAGTGTTTCACATCTAAATCGCTGTAGGTGCCAAACACAGACATAAACATACAGTTCACATAAATATTTAAATATGCAATAAACAGATGCAAGTTACAAAATAAATCTAACTAAGAAAAACAAAACAACGTGGCAGTTAGTTACATGCACTTTACTCCAGATGTGTGTTTTCCACACATATTACAGAGGAGAGGATTTATATGAATATAATTAAAATTGAGGGGCAGGCAGTGAGGGAGGAAGAAGTGCGAGGCCGCAATAAAGCAGCCCCACCCCCCAAACGCCCTGCAGGCTGCCCGCCCCCCAGGATCCTAAGGGTGTATGTTGTGAGACATGACCAAAGGGGGAAAGGTGAAGGAGATCATAGGGAGGCTAGAAGACCAGATTCCTGACTGGCCCCATCATTTATTCCGTCCCGTCCCCCACCCCCCTAAGCAGGAGGACGTCAGGTCCCTCCAGCCCAGGGCTTATAGCAAGAGCCCCTCTAGCACCGGCAGCACCCCAGAGTCAGCGACAACCCCGCCCATCCCCAGGACGGGCCCAGGGGGGCCCAGCCCCCCCAGCGCGCAGACCCGCCCCAAACCCAGAGGCCCCAAAGCCCCGTGCCCCAGACCCCCACACACTCCCGAGGCAGGTCAGTGCAGCCCCAACCCAAAGTCCAACAATCCCCCGTCCTCGCCGGGGCCCCTCCGGCAGCCCCACTGCCACCCCCCCACCTCACCGCTCCCCCATAATCAGGAGCAGTCCACCGAGCACCACCAGGCCATCGGAGCTGGCACACAACCCCCCCCCCACTACAAGGGAGCAGGTCCGGAACAGCAAGGACCCCGCCCAAGGACAGAACGGCCCAACCGCCCAGACCCGAAGGTCGGCCCACACCCAGGAGGCAATGCCACTCAGGCCAGGTCAGGCCAGAGGGCCGCGACGCGACTGCGAAGCAACCATCGACACACCCCAAAGCACAATCCCTCCATACACAACCACCAAGCATCCAGTCCGGGCACTAAAATCCAGAGGAGACACCCCCCAACCAGCTCAAAAAGGACTAGCCCGCACCCCCAACCCACCCCGTCAACCCCTTCTTCTTCACGGTCCCCCACCCCTCCAACAACCAGTCGCCAGACCCCTCAGAGAACCGAAATGCAATTATCAGGATGCACAGCATGCACACAGGACAGAGCCGCACCCGATGCCCCCAACCCCCGACAGCAAGAACACTTCTTTCATCCAACATTGAGATCGCTGAAACACCGGCTGATGACAAATGAGATATTAACATTTTAAAACACACACAGTGCTCCAACATGTGCATCTAGACATCAGAACTCCTGCTGAACATGCAGAACTCAACCACCTGCCTCAAGGAAAGACAGTTCTGTCTTCCTGTAAATTCTTCTGGTGTAAAACTGAGAGCAACTTGAAACTGGTTTCATCTCTTTTTTTTTGTGTGTTCACATCTGACTCGTACATAATGCATGTAATACTTCTGAATGAAGGACTTTTATACTGTGCATTGCTGCTTAACATATGGCTCAAAAGTATTCACTTAGTGTACTTTTAAATGTCTTTTTCTGTTCGGTTCAGTATTTGTTTCCCCAATCTCTTTAGAATCAGAATCAGAAGCAGCTTTATTGCAAAGTAGTGTTTTCCACATACGAGGAATT